>NW_010315599.1:0-7248 GCF_000700745.2 Antrostomus carolinensis
TCTCCTGAATGCTGCTGCCTTGAGGATGTTTGGAAAGACAGGAGGTAGTTCCCAACTCGGGGGACTCTTCGCACCAAAACGTCCTTCTGAAAATTCATTGAGGAAAGCAGGCTTCAGCCCAAATGCCTTTTCTGAGTACAACTGCAGTAGTATAGCATGAAGAAAAAGGCAGCCTTTTAAACATGCAGATCCAAACCACTGAATTTTTAAATACATCCTTAGGAAACTTGTAAAACATGGATTATTGGCCTGACAAGCTAAACTATTAGACTCAGATACGTAAACACATCACCGAGGATGGGATGAATTGCTGATTGTTTTTTGGTTGGTTGGTTTTAAATGACAAATAAGGAATTTGGTAAACTTTAGCAAGAGCATAGGTCCGTTTTGAGATTAAAAAAGACGGAGGATGCTCTCTAGTGACCTCTCTTATGGTCATAAAGTATGCATAGCAAAAGCAAAAAAAGTACATATTTAAGAAAATATTTATGTCAGTGTTGCTCCTGCCAGCTTCTGACTCAACAACAATACAAGCATATTTCTTGAAGTCAAGGATTTCTTTCCAGTAACATAGTGTTTTGAATTAGTTTATCACTGAACGAGTGTCATTAAAATTCACTCTGACCAAAAGAACAGATTTTATAGTGGTTGTGTTCCTCTGATTTGTCCCTTCATGCCAAACACTATTTATCACAATGAATGCTTGTTCCACTGACTGTTTGTTCCTGGTAAACACAAGCAAATTCTTTTTGGCAAAACCATATGGCTTGAACAAACAAACTGGAATTATAAAACCCCCAAAAAGGATAAATGAAACCCCACCAGGCCCCAAATTGACCTTATTATTTTTGACTGAAGAAATGAAATGTGAGGGTATTTGAGTTTTCCCTGTAGAAGTTCCTTGAGAGATCTCAGAAATGATTGAGTTGCCATGTTCCTGGGACTCATTTCAGAGTTAGATCAGCTCTGTGCTCATCCTAAAGTGAAGTTAACCCATTTTCTCCTTCCTAGCCACACTCCAAAAGTGAAGAAAAGGTCAGCTCCAGCACAAATGAAAGGATGTGGAGGTTAAATAGTCATCTGGAAAGTTAAGAAAAGTCAAACCTGAAGAGAAAAAAAAATAACCAAACAACAACAACAACAACTAAAAAAAAAACAAGCAAGAAGAGAAACTAATAAGGATGACCAAACAGGATTGTTCTGTACTACCATCATCACTCTGGTCTGGCTCTATTCAAAGTCTGTACCATTTGCCAACTGAGTATTATGTAAAGATATTTTGTTCACCAGAATTCAATAATGGGAATACGGCAAAAAGGTCAGACTCAGAAGTGGGTAAATATTAGAGCAAAACCATAGGCTAGTGCAAAGAGGAGTCAGACATGTTGTTTTCATAGATTTGTAACTGAATTTTCTGCTGGTGAGCTCCATGAATGAGTTCTACAGAGTCCTGGAAGAAGAAAATTCAGATGTGTGAATTCAGACCAGCCATAATATATCATATATCCCAAGAACTTTGCTCTCCACTGCACAGACTGAAAATATGAATTGGCCTTCATGAGGTCAGTAGAGCCAGATTTAGCCTCTCTTTTGGAAAACAATTTGTCAAGTGGATAGATTGCTCTCACAGATGTCTCTACTATGAAACTGTCCTGGGAGTTGCCATGAGCCCTGAGATAGGTCCATTTCTTGTAGACAATACCCAAAAATAAAACAGGGCACTACTGCAGTCCTATGTGCATGCTCTCCAGTATCCAACAATTCTCTTCAGTAAACTCTAAACAATCAAGTTGATGACCAACTGGACGTGAACTAATGCCATACAGTATTCTTAAAAGTATCAGCCCTTCATCCTTAAAATTAGTATCTCCCCAACAATTCTCTTCAGTAAACTCTATAAACAATCAAGTTGATGACCAGCTGGACGTGAACTAATGCCATACAGTATTCTTCAGTATCCAACAATTCTCTTCAGTAAACTCTAAACAATCAAGTTGATGACCAACTGGACGTGAACTAATGCCATACAGTATTCTTAAAAGTATCAGCCCTTCATCCTTAAAATTCAAATCCAACACTGCATCGATGAGATATTTGCTATTTAACAATAGTATTCTCAAATAATAGTATAATAGCATTCCCCAGCAGAGCAGAGGAGTTCCTGGAAACAGTGTCACTGGTGGTACCTTAGCAAAGGAGTAATGTGAAGACTCTGAGGTTATGACTGCCAAGTCACTTTTTCGGAAATAATCTCTCTCCTCCTAGTTACAATAAATGCTAATAACATTAGAAAAAAGCCTGACCCTGCTTCCTTTTTCCTCAGTGGGACAAGATGAACTGGCCTGTGACTGTTTCTACCTATTAAAATATTTATGTATTTGGTCCTTGCCCAGCAATCCCTCAATACCACAGGGATGTTTATAGAAAATAAAGTGTTCAGCAACTATGATCAATCCATTGTTCTTGCAGTGTCCCAGCCTTTAATAAATATGATTTGATTTTAATGTGCATAATCTGTATACTTCTCACAAGAAATATGCTAGTTTTCATTACACTGTCTTCTGTTCCTTTGAAATGTTTGCCTTGGTTTTCTAATTTGTATACACAAACACACCCTATATGCAGGAAGCCAAATAATATCTATTATTATACAGTGCCATTTCCTGAAGCAATTTAATTGGATTATTTTCAAGTCTTACACCAGAAACTAATAACAACATTGATAAAGGCAACAGAAAATTGAGGCTAGGTTGAATTTCCTGGGTATTTTCCAAGATTATTGCCTCTCTTAGGTGCACCCAAAGGGATTAATTTGATAGATAAAGATGAGAACACTGTTCTGTATTAGAAGGAATCAAAACACAATTAATTTGCAAATCATTCCTGAATGTTAATGAAATCCTTCCTATTAATGGAATATGGAAGCTAAGTTGATGGCACCAGAGAGTATGATCTTGCTGGTGTGGATCAAGTTATGTCCCTTGCTAATTGTCAGATATAGTATAGGTACAATGAGGGTACTTAAAGAGAGAAGGGATTGCAGTAGACGTGTGGAGAGGGTCTTTGTGGATCTACTAGTCCAACTGAACTATTGAGACCATGTCTGGTCATGGCATAGATGTCATGCAAAGAAAAACTACTTTCTAACTATAAGTAAAGTTGAACCTTTTTTGGCACTTTAAGACATTCAGTAGTTAACATTCCTCTCTAACAAACTCTTCAGCATCGAATTATGATTACTCTTTAAGGATGTTGCAATTTATTTAACCTTGGGATAAAATTTTCCTTTTTTTACCTCCCTACATTACAATCTACTATTTTATTTTTTATTAATTAGGCCAATGAGCATTAGGGAGTAGTACCCTAATATTTGACATAACTCCTTGATAACTGGTGTCATGTTTAATTCTGGAAAATATTCAATAATGTACCAACATGAAGAATCCATTTTTCACTCACACTTATGTACACATCTGTACACCATACACACTAACACAAGTCTTGCCTCAGGTTTTCCAAGTCACCTATTTTAAGTCATTAGGAAATTAGTTTTATGGACCATTTTTCACAGCTGCCTTCCCTCTGTGTGTAATATGAATAAACAAAGGCCTTACATTTTTACTGCTGTCAGAGGTGAAAGGCCAGAGCTTAGTCCACTAAGCTATCTAACTCAGAGTTATCACTCAGCTTTTGTTTTTGGATGAATAGCCTTGGGAAAATGCTTCTTGCTCAAGCAAATAATAAGAGAAAGAAAATCTTTTTTTAAGACAAAAGAGGCAATGTGGGAAAAGTGAAAGGAAAACCAGATAAAGATAACTCTATCATAAGGTTTAGGGGATAAGTTTTGTGAACTTTACTTGAATAACCTCAGTTGCCTTTATGAACAGCAAGGTGTGTAGGAGGTGTTTCTTTATATCAATGTATAGTAAAACTCAATCTCTCTTTAGAAGACAAAAAAGACCAAGAATCTAAAATCAGAATGGAGGGAAATTCATTTATTTCAATGGTGTTGCAGAGGATCAGTTTGTTTTACTAAGATTACTCACATGAATGATCTGAAAAGAAGTACCTAATACCGAAAAAAAGTCTGGAAGCATTATTTGTTATTTAAATTAGAATGAATCTCACTGAAAGTTTCCAACAAGCTCAACTAAGGAAGTTGCAAAAAATGGTTAGAAAATAATCAGATATATAAGAAAAATAATAAATACTTCAGGTGAGCAAACTGTAAGCTAACCACTCTTATTATTAACGAGGCTATAAAATTGATATAATCCTACCAAAATCCATGGTACTTTTCCAGTGAGCCTGAGAGCAGATTTGGATCCTTAGTGTCAGGACAAAAAGCCAAATATGTTAAGCTGTTATATTAATTAATTACTTAACTTGTCAACAATTATATTAATGAGGATTCTACTTAACTATAAAGAGTAAAATAATAAATTTAAATAAATGAGAAACCTTCTATCGGCTTTGATGGCCAGTAGAAATTGGCCAGATGGCCATGAAATTTTTAGCTTCCCTGGCTGGCTTGAAAAATATGGAACTTGCCTCTGACATTTCCTGTCTTAGGTCAATATGCTTGGTGAATTTCTTGCCCAACACAGTTGCAGCACATGGTACAGTGCCATTGATACCATTTTGAAAGAACACACCTTTCACTTAAACAATGTGACACTGAAAGTTAGTTACATATCTGCTAAGCCTAGTCAAGCTTATAGTCTAAAACAGATAATAAGGAGACTTGAGGCCTCAAATCTTTAAAGTACAGTAGACAAGGCAGTGATGCTAGAATAAACTGGTTTTGTGGAGACAGAATTATTGTAAACAGAAGAACAGAAGAAGGCCAAAAGAAGAACTAAGCATGCACAGAAGAAAAATTCAGCTAAAGGGCACAGTGACAAAAGTTTCTAAGATCATCAGACGGCCCCTGAAGACAACCATAATAAAGAATGCCTGCTTCTTAAGACTACATTGGTGTTAAGAAGTTAATTATTGATTTTGGTGACACCAACAGAGATGAACAGCAGAAAAAAAGTTATGTATTTTTTCACATCAAATGTATCTGGAACCTTTTGTTTCTCTGAATGGTGCCATAACTTTTAAGCAAAAGCTAGCTGAACTGGACCTTTAAAGGTCCCTTCCAAACCAAACCATTCTATGATTCTATGAAAGATGATCTTCTGTGAGAACTCTTGAATGGGGTGTTATTGACAATTTTTATGTATCTAGTTAGTCTTAATTTGTTTTGCTGTGACAGTATGCAAGGGTTTGGGTTGTTGTTATCACAAGGAGGCAATAACTTTAAAGATATCTCTTCCATTTCGTGCCATATAACATAAAGGGAAAAAATTGCATATGATCCCTCAACTGTACAGACTGAAACAACTTCACTTCTCCTCCACTGATAGAAGTTTGCTATCCTTTCGTTCAAACCCTTTGGTCTGACAACTCTATTGTGACATGGATGAACCCCTTACATCTAGTTGTATGTCAGTTTTATACTGTTGGGTCTACTGGAATGATTATATCTTTGTACTAGATCCTGCACACTGGGGTGCTGAGCTCACCTGTGGATGTAGGGAGCCTATATATTACAAGTTACAAATTATTAGGTCAGCAGCTGCCATGTAAAAGCACAATGTCATGTATGGGAATGTTGTCAACATCATGTATTTGCACTATATAAAAGAACATCTCTCAAGAGTGTGCTGTACTATCATATGTGTTACTATTAAAATGCTATTGTTTAAAGTAGCAGAACCCTAGTGCTTCTGTCTCACTATGTTACAATTTCACACCACTACAGCTCAAGAGTGGCAGGAGAATGGCAGTTCTCAGATTTTTATTGTGCTATACAGGAAACAACCTCTGAAATCCACACTTCCACGCCAATTTTTAAGTCTTAAGTAGCAGACTGTAGCAATCACTTTGGCACTCTGAAGAAATACGGCTTCCAGTCAGTTCTAAAAGTAGAAGTACTTTGGTTGACAACATCAGACGAATCTACTGGTGTTTTTACTCTTTGGTTTTAAGTATATTTCTGTGAGGAGAAAGAGTTGGATTGTAGTTTAGGGATCAAACACAAGATACAAAAATTATCCAGGGGTGCAGAGCATCAGCTTGTGTACTTGCCCTGAGCTCAAGGATACCTGAGAGAAGCTACAGCTCGGCTTCTTGCTGAGCTCCAGCTACCTGAAATTGCAAAATCCTCTGGCAGCACCTTGTAGACCTGTGTTTCTTTGCTAGCTTGTGGCTCAATTCTGCTGTACACTATCATTCCAAAGGCAAAGGATGACACTATTCCCTTCTGTCTCATCCTGTTAAAAATAGATGTGTCAAAAACACTACTACATGCAGAAATCCTTTCTCTCTTGGTATTATTATTTATGTTTTTTGACATAAATTCTGAATTTTGCATGTGATAGTGAGTTACTTTCAGATATGCCTTGTCCTTGTTACATGACAAATTAACTTGCTTTTCTGTGGTGGTGCACCAATCAGTCCTTTTACTGTTCCAATACAGTCTTAAAACATGTTTTTTCAGGGGTGAAGAGTCCTTGCTCAGGGAGGTAAAAAATAGTGAGAGCCATAAATTTTGACAATTTTAACAGCCCTATGCTTCTGCAGAACAAATATTTTTTCTATTGACAACATCAAACCTTTCCAAGAGAACTAAAGCTTTTGTTTTTAACATTAATATATCCCCCAAACAGTACCTTTTTAACTGTTTCAGTTCCATTGTGAAGCTGATCAGTGAATCAAGCAATAAAGCAACCACAATCAGGTCTGTAATACTAAGCAATAACAAAAATATTTTTAGTTTGCCTGTAGCTTTCAATATGCTTGTGCCTTGAAGGCTTAATGTAAGCTTAATATATGGAAGCATATGGAAGGCACTACTGGTTTAAATAATAATATTCAGAGAATTACAATTAAGTGTGAACATAGTTAGAGGCCCATAACCCCCAGTATGAATTTCATTGAAGAGACAAAAAACTTCATTAGTGTTTAGAAAGTGCAGTTCTAGCATTCTCAATGCAAATTCCAGCTTTAGGTACTCTGAGACTCAATAGCTTGCCCTTCTTTTCTTGGAAATACTGAATGTTGAACATATTAAAAAAACCCCAAGAAAATACTCTGCCTCTTCTCTTTCTGGAGCTTACACCAAGCCTGGTAAGAAAGGAAATCTTTTAGCAAGTTAAGTGGCCTTTGGAGCTACTCCAGTACTAATCGAACTGCTGATTG
>NW_010315599.1:7265-81205 GCF_000700745.2 Antrostomus carolinensis
CCTACTACAGGTGTATACAGGCCATGTAACACCTCAAAAGAGATCCTTAGCAAATTGCGTTCTCCATTTACAGATGGCATATAGAGAAAATATATATATTTTTGTGCTTGTAAAGAGGAGGAAGTTGTTCTGGTACGATGAAAGCCCTTCAAGGACCTGGCTTCTTTTGTGTGCTGAAAACACCTCTCACAAACTAAAAATAATAGTGATAACCTACTGTTACAAACACCTTCCCTTAACAACCAGGGATTCATTTCCACGGTGAAAGAAGTTTTCCACTTTCTGACTTTGCACATGAGAAGTGTCAATCTCAGATGTGCTCTTGCTCTCCTTGGCAGTGCAGAACAGCTGTTAATACTTGGCAGTTACTAGTTTGGACTTGAAGTGAGCTTGTCACTGGAAGAAGAGAGTGCTTGATCCTTTTGCCACAATGGCTGACAGCGGAAATGGTAAGTGATGGTAACTCACTATAATGCTTCTCATTACCACATTATGTCAGGATAAGGTAGCAAAAATGGTTGTCAGTCCTACTTTGAGTCCACCAAACTCATTCTTTCTGCTTCAAAATCTAGACATGAATCCCAGTCAATCAATCCATTATGCTAACCAACTTCAGAGAAGCCTTTACTGAGTGTTTACATCATGTTTGACTTCGTTACCGAGTCTAACACCAGTATGGAAAAAATGAAAAAAGAAGAGAAATGATAGAGAAAAAAATAGGTTTTTTGCATTGCTGAGAGAGAGAGAAAATTGCCTTTAGATTACTTCTGAGGGATCAGGAATGTTTCTGTAGGTTTTGTCACTGTGAAAACTGACAGATATTTCTATTTTAAAGCTGACAGTGAAGGTGAAAAGTTGAGAGCTGTTATCAGGAGAGGAAGAGCTCGCACAACTTCATAAACTGAATCATCAGAAAACTGTGCTGTGCATCTTAGTGCATAATAATGAAGATTTTAACAGTGTTCATCTAACACTCTTATGTGGTTATGAGACATACACAGCTTTACTTGTGCTCAGGATAAGTGGGAATTCATCACCCTACTTTTGCATAACTTGGTGTGATTGCTAACCATAAAAGGGTTTCCTTGCTTCTCTCTAGCTGTATTTTCTCAATTTATGATTGAGCCTCACCCTCCCACCTTTCTTTCTCTCCAAGAGTCTATGTAATATTCATATCTTTTTGCTCTGTGGCCTTAATTAACCCATGACAATGTAGGTAACTGAAGATTTTGCATGGAAAAAGAAACTATTCACTGACAGTCTTCATTGGGTAGATGATGCCTACTCCCTCACGAAGTGAGTGAAAAGTGCAAGAACCAAGGGAGGTCCTTGGCCTGTGTTGTCCCTCACAGACAAAGTATGGTGGCCACCTTGGAGAGGTATAGGACATGACCCCGGCTCAAGGGGCAAACAAATGGCAGCTGAAAAGCAGGGAAGAAATACTGGACCATATTCCCTGCTTTCAATTTTATGCCTGGTAAGCTCTGCCATAGCATCCAAAAGACAACATACAGCCTATGTGGCCTTCCCAGACTGCAGTTCGTCCAGGGGCAAGGTGTGTCATTGCTAAGTAAAATGTTTGGGCCTAACTGGTCTACACCTACCTCAAAAATATACTATTTCTTTCAGTAAATAGTGTAATGCTGCTTCAGAGGGGCTTTTTCCTGGCTATTAAATTCTGCTGAATGATTTTCACCCAGAGGCTGTCTCCATTTCAGTGAGAAAAACCTATCCCTGTTCTTTGGGTATGTTTAACTCTGTCTCAAGGAGTACTGCAAATATTTTGTTTAGAATTCGAAATACCGACCTAAATTAGAAAGAAATCTCCAGCACTTGATTACATCAAAGCATCAATTATTAAAAGCTTTTTCTCTAACCTTGTGCGTAAATGCCTGATACATATTATGTGTGGAAAATGAAATTGTTTTTGTAGCACTGTACTTGAAAGAAGTCCTGCAGCACAGTTTTTTTTTCAGATGACTAGCATTAAAGTTGTTCTATATACCCAAGAGAACTTGCAAAATGACATGAAATCAGAAAAGAATAAGTCTTCCAACCAGATGATTGCTCTAATTTAATTTTTTTTTTAATTAAAGAGATGTAATGCCTTGAGTCTCTAGTGTATCTTGTTTTCATAGCTCAAATAATGAAACCTGCATTAACTGACAAACACATTTGTACATATCTGTTGACTTGTGAATGGCTGCATATTAAGTCAAACTACTTTGTTCCCATTTCTACAGACATCAATGGGAAACAAAATTAAACCAATCAACTATAGACACCTGTTTTATGAGGGCAATATACAGCTTTTCAGACCTTGAAAAGAAGTACATACTTCATATCTCTCATTCAGAGCTTGGGTGACAGAAGGGGTAGCCTGCAACAGAATATAATTTTTCTTTCAAGGAAAAGACAGTGGGAAACTACTCCAACAGAGTAACCTCTTTTGTGGAGAGGTTGACTAAGGTTCTTCATAGGCTGTTTTTTTGTTGTTTTTGTTTGTTTGTTTGTTTTTTCCTGTGGCAGAGTCCATATGATAGATAAAACTTGAATTTCTGCTTGTTCCTACCTACATGAATATTTCTGCTGTAGGTGACACCACTCACCTCCCAGACATTAGTGACTTGAGTGGTTCCAATCACAGAGGGGAGTCCTCTGAGCATATGGCATCCTTTTCCTCACTGGGGAGAGTGAATGCACCACTGAATGTGTGCAAACAGGTGCTATAAATGACCCAATGTATTCACTGACTTCAATGAGATTTACTCATGCTCAGAGGTTTCCTAGTAGGACTAAGCCCAAGGATTTGAGTATGTTTCACCTAAATCCTTCTTTTTCACAACTAAGGTACTTAAAACAAGTTTCTGCTGTAGAAATTTGAAAGTAGAGTCAGCATAAGGAACTGCTGCCATGCCTTTTGTTTTCTGGGTGCAATTGACTTATTCTTAGAAAAATTGACTGCCAACTACCAGGCAGCTCTGTCTTACATTTTGTGCACAGCTTGGGAAAGTTGTTAATTCTGCCTTAATATTTCTCTCCCCAGACCATTAGTTAATGTAGTGGCCACATACAGCCTGAGCCCACCCAAATAAATAAAAACAGTATGTGATGCCAAGAACTACATATTGTTTCTCCTTTGCATGAAAGAAATGTGTGTGTACTTTAATTTAAATAGGGCTTTACAGAGATTTCCCATATGGTTACTGACACGAATATGTGTATATTTTTACATAGCTTCTCAACTTTTCAAATGTTATTGAATCTGGCCAGTTGCATCTATGTCCATAAACTGTTTGCCTCATCCAATTTTTTTCAGTGGGGTTTTCTCCTCATTATGAACATGTTCAGTTTATTTGACTGAACCACTCCCTCCTCTTTAAACACTGACTTAAAACTAAACATGTTGAATATCTCTGAAAAGACTGCTGGATAAGTGCTGCTTTTATTTGTTTGCCAGTCATAAGACAGCTCATTGCAGGATTTTTACTCACTCTTTAACTTTATTTCTCTTTGTGAAACAAAAAAACCTCCACAAAGCCCTTCCCCCAAATTTATCATTACCTGTCTGTAGGAACCAACTAGTTTGCAGTCTACAAGAGCTGTGATTTTCCTTGTGTATTTTTCTTCAGTCTACTGTGGCATGTATCAACATGCATTCTCATAGCATCTGTGACACTCTGAACAATATGAAGTTTATTAAAATTCTATTATCACTTCAGTTTTCTTATTTGTATAATTTGCTGTATCAAATAAAGCTCGTATCAAGAAAAACACTATCCTGGAATGATGATATCTTTTATCTAAACTAATTTTGTTAACAAAACCAGTGACACACAAAGATGTAGGGAGTGGACAGAAGTGGTGTTGAGGAGTTAGTGCATCTTGCAGTGGCTAGAAAGGTCTGAATGGTTGTAGTTGTATGAGAGCTTTTTGTTTCTCTTGTTTGAGAGAAAAAACAGATTGGACTCTGTTTTCAAAAACATAGAGATTATGATTTTGTAGAGGATGGTGGATTCTTTGGGAAGAAATGAAATGGTAAAACAGTAAGGTTAGAGTATAGAAATCAAGTGGATGAAGTTAGGAAGGATTTCCCATCAGACCACTTAAAATGAATTTAAGTTCTGATTTTGTTTATCCTTACTTCATTTCAGTGGCTTCATCGTATTATGGGGAAGATAAGGCTTAATTAAATATTCAATATTTTTGCATTTCATACCAAAATGATAGCACTCTTTGTGTACACATTTTAAGGTGACATTGGTAGTGGAGGCAGATCTTTAATTAAACAGCAAAGTAAATTAATCTTGACTTATCAAGATATGTCTGCATGTGTCTGCATGTGTGTGCATACACATTATTTTGTTAGCTGTCTGACCTGCCCAAAAATTTCAGAATTATTTTTATACTGAGACTATTCTGAAAATATCAGTATTCTGATAAAGTAAGATGTTTGTGTGGAAAATTATGCTTTCCAAAAATGTAAAGGATAGTTGACTTTGTTGCCCTCTTCATTTTCTCTTTCATCAGCTGAGAAACCTCTAATGGTGTAACAGGCAAAGATTTTTCTCATCCAGGAAAAAATTCTCTCTGACTAAGTTCTGCTGTCCCTTGCATCTGCAGGCATCCTTTTATTATTATTATTATTTGTTTAGTCAAATCTTTAAGGAAAGAGAAACGGTTCTGAAAAGTTTTCATTCAGCAAGTGGTTTGACAATCTTTGAATCACATAGGGAAGCATGGGTAGAGCATTAATCCCCAAAATGTTGCAGCTGTCTTTGAATGTGGGGTGTGTAACCAGAATATCACTTTGTTTTTCTTCTGATAGTTTAAGCTTTCCTCAGAAAAAATAATTTATGTCTTATGTTCCATCTGAACTGACTGTTCTTACAAGGACATACGGTATATTTGCCAAAATTGAGTTACAGTCCAATATGTTGACCCATTTTATTGTGGACATAAAGTGAATGTGTAGCTTAAAGGTTTTTTTAAATTGTTTTATGTGATCCCACTTTTTCTTTGAGGCAATAAGTACTCATTTCAGTATTTACAAGGGTAATCTAGAGAATCACCACTACATGGTGTATGGGGAAATTTTTGAAGAGGGAAAGGTTCTAGTTGATAAAATATCATACATGCTGATACTGTTCAAAAGAAGGGTCTGTTAGATCATATAAGAAATATACTACAGGAAAAAAAAAGGCTCTCCAAATATAAGTACCTCTCTGATCTTAGAAGTAGGAGTCATATCTGCCTTTATCAGTGCTCATTAAATAGCTTTATTCTGCCTAACAAGGGCTTGAGAAAGACTATTTTCCCCTCCAGGTCCTGGAATTGCTTTGAATTTAAACAGGGCTCTAACTGAAAATACTTCAGAATGTGAGCAGAAAAAGATTGTATTGCTCCAAACTGACATTTTAATGTTTATCCGTTATGGCTGATCAGCAGTTTTCTATTGGAGAGAAAAATCCAATTGTTGAATAGAGACAATAATAGGAAAAATAAAAGGAGAAAGACCCTCCAACTTTTGAAAAATAGATGTAGAAGAGAGGAGGTAAAAATAAAGAACTAAGCATGCTATGGACAATATATGTTGTCTACCTTGAACATTCAGCCTTCCAAACAGGGAGGTTCTTACCCATTCAAGTGAGGAGTGATGTCTGGAGCTTGTACATCCCTAGCGGAGCTTCTCCATCAGGAGAGCTGCAGGGATGTGGGAAGGTGAAAGAAGAAGCAGTCTAGCAGGGCTTCCTGAGTGACCTTGGAAACTGCCTGTGAGCCTCTCCATGCCTCTCTTTCTTTTATGATTAACTAGTGTATTTGAGCCCTGTGCAGTATATTTCACAGCTTTCTCTAGATGCTGTAATGGCAGCTGGTTATTTCTTAATAAAGAAGACATTTCTAGGCAATAGGCTTTACTCAAGTGAACCTGCAACTTTTTATCACGATCTCATCCTTGTCTGGGAAGAAACTTAATTACTATTGGAGCATGTGTGAAAATCAAGGACTCTCTTGTCTTCCAAATCACAAGTTCTGGTCCAGGCTAGAAGGCAGCACCATTACCTACTCCAGTCTGGACCAAACTTGTAAGTTTTCGAAAACTCTTCAGCTCCATGACAATAAAACATATGTGACAGTAAAAAAATCCTATGTGGATGAGCCTATCCTGCACATACGACAGAAAAAGTCCTGCCTGGAGCAACAGCCCCAGTTCTTTGCCCATAGCACAGTCCAAACGGACTCAGTGCTCACAGGAGAACTGAATTTTTCACCTTCTGTACAAAAAGTTTAATTTTAAAGTATCAATTAGCCCTCGCTGATGGCTCCTCTGCTTATTGGTATGAGAAAAATAGAGGTCATTTGCTATTTCAAAAATTAAGTCATTTATTTCCTTCTTCCAGTATGTTACTTTTTTTGAGGAAAAACAAAGCCACTTGTTAAAATTACCCCAGCAGCATTCTTTAATGTGCTAATTTATCATGATTACTGACAGTATATGGGATTTGTTATTAACAAGATATCACTGGAAAAACGAGGGCAAGAAACTGATTCCTAGGACTCAACATAGATACCTAGCAAAGAAAAAATTCAAGAGGTAAAACATGAAAGCAGACCCACATTTTAATTTTAGAAATTCATTCTTATTTAAAAGCAAGTGTACATTTGTTTATTTTAAGGTGTTTTCCAGTCACTTGTTACATCATAGTCTCTTTAATTGTCCTGTGGCTGATTATGCATGATTTTAAATACAAAGATGCATGTTTTGGCTTGAACTGATTTTAACAGTCTAGTGCCACCAATACTGTAAAGCAGAGAAGTCTCAAAGCAGAAAATTGACAGAATCCAACCTACAAAAAATGTTTTCTGTCAGGTTAGCACGTTGAACTGAGCCAGTGAAAACATCAGAACAAGTACAAAGGAGTGGATGGGACTGCCTGCCCAAGGATAGGAAAGACAGAAAATAAATCTACTTTTTCTCATTTTTTTTTCCAGTCAAAATATCTGATTTCTGTTTTTAGATGGCTACAGATTTTAATCATTCAAAGTGGAAGTGCACACCTTCAAGAAGCACAAGTAGCATGTTAGTTGATAAAACCAGATTTATGTGGGTGTATAAATACTTGCAACTGCACGTGAGGGCTTGTCTACTGCAAAATACAAATATGTGACCATTGGACAGATGTGAAAGTTCCCTGATAGTGAATTACATAATCTTCTTGCACTCCACCAGTGATCGTACTCATTAATCCTAATAATGTACTTCTGAGGTAGAGCACTCAGAATTATAAATGCTTGCAGTTTTACTTTGAGTTTTGTGATATTTCCTCTTTTTCCCACTGTCTGAAGTGTCTGTGAATCTTATCCTTCCATTGAAGAATGGAAAGCACTGGCATTGAA
Source organism: Antrostomus carolinensis (assembly GCF_000700745.2). Taxonomy (NCBI): domain Eukaryota; kingdom Metazoa; phylum Chordata; class Aves; order Caprimulgiformes; family Caprimulgidae; genus Antrostomus; species Antrostomus carolinensis. The sequence goes on from NW_010315599.1 coordinate 14,664, forward strand.
GAGCTTGAAGAAAGTTTAAACCAAGGAACCAAATGAAAATTACCCGGAATTTTTCCTTTTATAAAATCTTTTGATTTGAGGACATTTGGTATGTTTTATTGCTTAGAGCTGATGATGCTAGTAAAGTTCTTCTGAGCAGAGGATGTAACATGCAATAGGGATGTGAAGTTTTATACTTAACAATCAAATGTCCAATATAGTATGTGGCTGCCTGGATGAAGGTTTCATTTTCAGAGGAGCTGTGAGAGAGTTAATGCTGCCTTGCACCTCTGGTCTGAAATGACCCATAGGTCATTGCCATCTGCAAGGCTTCCACTTTTCCCATACTTGTTGCCGGACCTTGCCTGTTTTGTCTCCTTTTCATAACTTCTATCTAAAATGTCTTTTTATATCATTTCTTATTCTCTCCTCCAATTTAGTTGGCATAATCACCTCTAATCATACAAGCTGAAGTATCTTAGCAGTGTCAGTGGATTTCTTGTCCTCAGTGCTTCAGTACACTTTTTCTCACCGGAATAGTCCATCATACTCCTGCCTAATACTGTGGCCACCAGTGATTTTAACACGTTTGTGTGTGTGACCACTTACATGACAGTGCTTGATAGTCTGCGCAGAAAGCCTGTAAGGTGGCTTTGAATAAGAAAGATGTATTAAACAATCTTTTGAAGAGAGAAAGGAAGAAACAAGAAGTGACATCCTTCATTTTCCAGAGACTGATGTTTTACATAGATGGAACTGCAAGACCCAGTTGTGACAAAATCTATTATGTTGCATTTTTCCTAAGTTGGCTCATGTTCTACACCAAAAAGCAAATATGAAGCAGAAACAAAATCTTTGTCTGAGCTGTGCAGAAGTTGCAGTAAGGTGGAAGTCGGATTGTAGTTAGGCCATTTGAAGAAATGATTGAAAGTTTTCAGTATGCCTGGCTTCTTGTTACTATAGGATCACTATCTTTTCCTTTTCCTTATGGAAGAGTATTAATATAGTACCCTGTCTTTAAAGTTTCAGAGAGTGTAATCCTACTTGCCAGAAAATACTTGTGTGCTACATAAAGGAAACTGAAGGCCCTCTCTGTTTCATGGAGACCACTTTCTCTTCTGACTTGATATTTGCTGCTTTTTTCTTTTCTTTAAGCAACAAACCAGTAATAGTCTGATGTAATTATCAACACATTAGTGGTAGTTACAAAAGGTCTTAGATGACTTGGCGGAAATTTACTTTATATGTGGGAAGACGTTCCTGTTGTTTTAACTTCAGCTATTCAATTCTGTTTCCAATAAGCTTGTTATAAATACTCAAGGAGTACCATATTGTTCTCTCCATCTTTTGGTAGATATTTTGCAATAACCACAAAGTTGTTTCTCAAAATGGGTAGCTCTGGATATGTGTTAAAACCTGCAAAAGATCTCAGTAGTCATGATGCATAGCCTAGCTTTTTATGAAGCAACAGAAGGGAGCTACAGAAGACACTCTTTTCTGTTAAAAAAGAATTAAAGCAGTGGCTGATAAATTGCTTTGTGATCACAGACAAATCTGTGGTACCAGGCAGCATTGTCCTTCTGTAGTCAATACAGATGCTCTATCTTGTGGCTGTCTATGATATGAAACTCCTCAGTTTAAGAGCTAATGAAACAATACCAGCTATGCTGTTAGCTTTTACACCTAAACTGTATCAAAAGCCATAGTATTTCAATGATACCAAACTGAGTTTTGTTAATGCAAACTCTTGATTTTAGAAACAAATGTCAAATGCTTTGGTTGCACTTGCTTAATTAATAAGCAATGTGTGTATCAATCTGTTATTAGAGCTCAGGACTGGACAGCACGTGCATTTTGTGTCCCGATTGCTTTACTCTTTTAAGTTAAGGGAGAAGTAAAACAAGGCTTTTGCAACCTGTGTTAGCTCACACTCAGCTTGAAAAGGCTGCCAGAGGTAGAGGAAAATAGACATTTGTCATTTTAGAAAGCTTAATGTATCTGTTCATTCAAATCAATTTAGAATATTTGTGTCAAAATATCTAACATATTATCATTACTTACAACAAGCAAAGATTAAGTAGAATTGTCAGGAGACAGATTATAAAGTTTTTCTGTCAAGAATTAGTACTTATTCTAGACAGCCAAGTGAATTTCCTTGCAATTATACATAAACTTATCCAAAGCATAAACAAACCCCATCTTCTTCTGCTGCAACATTCAAAATTACCTGGAAGTTTTTCTGCTCCTCACTTTCCAAACATCATTTGCTGCCTCCTTTCTTTGGCAGTACAGCAGGATATTAAGTGAGCAGTTGGGGGTCAGTTGGATGTCTTCTTGCTCATGTGGTAAATATTTGGAGCAAGATCCAAACTCTGCTCAGGGCAAAGCCTGAGTAAAATTATTTGGTACAGAGGGATGAAAAGTTCAAGCTAGGCACTGGTGCAGTCTGAGAGCAGCTGCTCAACAGACCCTTTCTCTCCTTGCAAGTAGGATGGTCTGCTATATGTTTCCCCAAGTGGGCTCCTTCTGCCTGTTCTTGAGCTCAAAGTTAATTACTATTCTTCCCTTAAGACACATAGTGTGTGTATATAGCCTGCACACATTTTGCTACAGTATGACCTTGACTCCTGTCAAAGGATGACCTAGATCTTGGAAGTTTGATTGTAAACCCTATCATTCCTGTTTGCATGAGTCCAGAATAAAGGGCTCATGCTTAAAAGATTCTGATCCTTACCTCATACTGACCCAGCAGAACGAGTAGGCTTAAGATCCGAGACCTTCCCAGGTCAGGATTGGTACCTGGAGAAGTAATGCTCTTGATGCTTAGGGCTTACCTGGGTAAAGCACTCTCTGAAATGAAACGGTAATTTTGCCTGGACAGAGAGTCCAGTGGTAAGCCCAGGATGCTCAGACTTGCATTGCTTTCAGACAATGCTGCAAAAGGCAGGGAATGGGTACAGCTACCGAATTCTGATATGTATACTGAATTCTGTTATATATACATATTGAGTATGTAACCTCAGGCAGCAACATCTTGTGCTGATAGCTCTCACATGATGCACATACCTCTGGACTGAAGCAAATTGCTGAAGATAGAACGCTAGCTCTGCACATTCCCAATCAAATGGAAATGCCTTGGTTTAAAATAAGGGGGGAGCGTAGTTGTTCACAAAAGACTGTCATTTCTTCTAAGACATTTGCATGCTGTCTTTTACCTGCACAGGGTAAAAACAGATTTCTGTTAACAGTAATATTCTGCACATAAATGCAATCTGGTTAGCTAAAAATCCTCCCTTTAATTGGGTGCAGGGGCCACTACCAGGGAAGAGTCTTGACAGATGAAAACTTTTCAGTATTCTAACACTCCTCTCCTATTACTATCACTGTAGGCAGTGGGCACTACCTGCACTCAGATTTTGGCTAAGCCAGGTTACAGTCTTTTTATAATCTCATCATAATTATGAAGTTTAAAACTATCTGTGAGAAATGGAAGATCTTGCAGTAACCAACAGAAAGAGAAAGAAGTTCATGCCAAGGACATGTTTCTCTAGTTGCTTGGGACAAACTACTTGACTTTTGGGTTTGGGTTTTACTGTTGGTTTGGGGGATTTTTAAATATGTTTTGTTTTGTTTTAATATACATAGTCTCAGACGTTTAGGCTTTTAGTAGTCTCTAAAGATGCAACAAAAGAAGAGATGGAAAAAAAAATCCCTAAATTATTCTCATTGTGTAAAAATCTGACCTTGTCATTTCCTGATTGCATGCTGCAAATAAGTGGGCTGTAGCAGAGGTGCCATCCTCTTTGTAAATCATGTAATTTGAGGCTTCCTTTCAATCTATCACAGTAAAGCAGGCATGCAATTCATTCTTTTGTTTGGACAGTTGGTCTTCTAATTAAGAAGTAGGTGACTGTTTCTGAACCAAATGGTTCTCCTTTTGCATATCTTTCTACTCCCTATGAGGTTAATACATATTGAAATGGGATATGTCTGTGCCCACCTAGGAGGGCAACTAACACCGGAACAGAGGGAACAGTAAAGGGAAACAGAACAATTGTCAAACAACTCCACATTTAGTGTCTATCAGATACAGAAGGCTACAGCAAACTGGATTGAATCTCCATGGTTGAACTGCTGTTCACTACAGCTCAAATGACTTCTGAGGTTGATTTCCTGGACTTTGCAGGGATGGGCATATGTCACATATGTGTGTAAGCCCAAAACAGAAATAAAATCAAACATAAGGAGAATTCAAGAGTAATGCACTGCAACCTGACTGGAAGGCAGTAGGTATGTAGTGCCCCCATTAGTTGTTCCACTGGTGTGAAGTGATGCTCTGTAGGTACTCTGGTTGGAAAATGAGTATAAGGAGATAGTCAGAACTCTGGAAATGTCTAATGAAATATACTGTGAATAAACTTCTGTAAGATTTTTTTTTTTTTTTAATCCTAAATTCTCAAATCCTCTCATGATTGTAAGATTGCTGAGTGTCAAGGTATATGAGATGTTTTTATTTTAGAGAGGAAAAATTTGAGTTCCGCAGCTATTAGTTGACTTGCCTAAGGGCAATAGCAGTAGCCTCAGCAGTATAAACCATTTCCCTTAACTACCTTTCCTCTAGAGGGATGTATTCAAGTTGACATTAATGATCTGGGATGAACTGTACTGAATCTGCATCCAGGACGTGTGCATTCACTAGCGAAAGAAGGAAACATAGAGTAACATCTTGTGTGCATGTGTGCTGATTCCCCCTCTCTATAGGCATGCTTTTCTTTTCTCAGTTCAGATATACAAAAATACCCATTGTGATCTGGTCATAAACCAATACAGATTAATATTAAAGAATTATGCCAGGAGGAAGACTTGCCTTTCATACTTAATGCAATTCATTGAAACCACTCTCTAGTTCATTCTTTTCCTTTGTTTATTTGTCATTGTCTTTTGCTCCACCATTTGTTTTACATGAATGCTGCTTAACGGGATGATGCTGTTTTCTGACCAGTGGAAGGGTGTAGCCTGGGCTGAAATACTAGTTCCAGGATTACTGAAAGTTCATAGTATGCGTCATTACAGAACAATATGAGTGGGAACAAAGACCTTACAAAACTAGCAAGTGAATCACTTCTCCCTCCCCCCATACCCCATGCCTATTCAAAAAACAACTTTGAAAGCCCAAATTAAGTTTGAAAAGGGGCAGCGCGGGAGCGGGGAAATATAGCGTGTAGGGTAGATACTGTGGCATGTATGTTCTGTAAGAGTCTTCATTCCCTGGAAGCACACACACAATGGGATATATTGAGGGAAAATTAAATATGTTGAACTTTGTGCAGGCTTAAGTAAAACTCTTAGCATTATTTGAGACTCTTTTTTGTGACTTAGTTTTTATGAGTTTTTATTTCTCCTTTGAGTAATACTAAGAGACCAGAATTCTCACAGAAATAAAAGGACAACTAAAGTATAGACAACTTCTGAAGATTTTTATTTAAACTCTTCTGTAAATACAAGTAAGATTTGTATGAGCTGCAGTATGTCTTTTCCAGCTCTAACAGACTAATAAACAGACAAATTTTCAGGAGCACAAACCTTCCACTTGACATCTTATATAAATACATAAGGCTAGTATGAAACTTGTGTATTAATTATAGAAATGGAGATTCAAAAAGAGATTTTTTTTTTTTTAAATCTGATTAACATTATGTGAAGATAAATATAATTATAAAATGACAGCAACAAACTACTAAAAATGCAGTAGCTTCAATAAAAATTAAAAGAGAGGAGGGAGGAAGTTCTGGCATAAATTTCTTATACACTATGAACACTGGGGTTTCCATGTGCTCTCTACTTTCTGATCCCTTACTTGTTGGGAGTGCTGGGCCAGGAAGGCACCAAGTGCTGGTCACTGCAGGATCATTTTATGGTTGCCAGACCATCAGGTTATATTCCACAGAGGGACATTTAACAGTCCTCTAAGTGAGGTTTCAAGGGAAGTTTTCAAATGGCCCATTTGGTCTCTTTTGTGATTTGTACAGTGCAGGAAAAATGACAACAAAAACTTAACTTATGAGATAGTGAATCCAAAACTACCTGTAACCAAATGGAAATTAGGTGATTGTAATAGCCATAAAAAGGAGGAAAATAGCATTTCCTTTTGGAAGCTTCAAAAGCTGGTTTGTTTTGCTTGTTTGTTGTTTGGGGTTTTTTGTTTTCATTTGTTTTTTAGCATGATTTGTATCCATGGCCTCTGGAAAAATTCCTGCTCTGCCAGTGCCTTTATAGTGGACTTCCTGTTCTCTCCCTTTCACTGGTCTCAGTTCCACCCCGAAGTAGTACAGGGAAGGGTTATGTCTCTCACACTCACCTTATTGTTCAAATGTATATTGGGATGGCAAAAGTCTAACTCCTAGCAGCAGCAAAAGGTAGTTCTGCTTGGCCACAAGCTCTACATATTGCTCTAACTTAAAAGTGTATAGCATCAATTAGAATTAGAAATAAGGAGGCACTCCTCATTAGTAGAGTGAAACTATGTCAGATGGATTATAAGGAGAGTTAAAAATAGAAGAAAGAAGAAAAACCCAGGAATAGGATTAAGAAGTTGAAAGAGAAAGCATAGAAACAAGAGATAAACATGCAAAGAGAGCAGATTCAGAGAGAAGTCAGACTTGCTAGGTCTGAGTTAAACTACTAGGAAAAAAAAACCCAGGCCTCAAACCTTCTGTGATAAGCAGCTGAGATCAGGTTTAAGTATCTTTTGTAGTTTTAGTAGTGGTCTCCTGAAGTGGTACAAACCTACATACATCCATGGAGCCTGTTTTGTTGGCTGCACGTTCAACACAGGTTCCTGTTAAATGTCCTCTTTGAGAGGGCTACTTGGAGAATGGGTTTCTGTGGTTCTTTAACAGGTATTGCGCCAGCTGTGCATGCCACTTTAACAATTTATTCACGTAATCATAATTTGTTATTCCTTTAAAACAAGTGATTTTGAAAAACACTTGTAGGCATCCAAAGTAACTACAAACACCCAAAATTGCTGATGGTGTTTTTGTGGGTCTGGTTACCTGGATGACTTTAATCTTTGTTCCTTGCCCATTTGTTATTTACAAAGATGTGTTCTTTACCTTTTCTTAAGAAATTTAGTCTGAGAAGTCTGTGGTTTCTTACCCTGTGAGAATAACTGCAAAAGAGTGAGCTGTAATGCAACAGCTGGAGAGGGGGAAAGACCCTCCTGAGGATGTTGGGGTTCCTGTGCTCAGCTTAGAGAAGCACAGCTTCTCTAGACTCCTAAACAGCACATAAAAGTCATGATGATGGTAGGGAGGCACAGAAAAGGCTGCTTTTCTGATAGTCCTTGCCCATCATGGGGAATCTGAAATCGTGACAATCCCCCATGCTTTCAAAAAGAGACTAGAAAATACTACTTCTTTCTTGGTTATTTCCTAAACAATAACTGGTCATTGAAATGATGGACCTATGTTGTTGTGTTGATATTTGTAAAGAGCAGGACTGAAACAGGTAGGGTGGGTGTGAATCTTCCAGTGCACACTTTCTCTGTCCAACTGTCTCTTAATGCAAAATTGTGACTATAGCTCTTTGGATAACTTGCTAGTATTTGCCAATCTACTTCAGCCAGAGTGATATTCTGGGGAGGTTTCCTGACTCTGTTGGGCTGCTGAAAGGAATTCTTTCCCCTACAGCCTTGTGCTACTTCATAAATACAAACATTCATTTCCAATTGCCTGTAAGTTATTCAGGGGCAGGAAAAAATAACATTGAGTAATTGTAACTTCCATTGAGAACAAGCATTGAAGAAATTAAGTGTAGCAGCGCTGAAAGCCATATAAGTTTGTAGCAAGGGTATGATTGTTAATTCTTAAATTTGATTGCAATTATCATCCTACTCTATTACAACATCAAGCTTTGTTTCATTTCAATAAGCTATTTAGGAGATATTTACCAAGATTAGAAATGAGTAGCTCTAAGAAAATGGAACATGGTGTTCTGCCTTTACCTGGTGGTCACCTTTGTGTTTCCTCTAGAATGAGATTTGATTACTAAAATGAATGTTCAGCCATTTTCTAAACACAGTTCTAACCAGGTATTTGTTGTGCCTGATTTTGCCTGATTTTCTTATTAGCCAGCCTTGCAGACTTTCTATTGTTATATATGTCAGCTGAGTCTTTGTATCAGAGAGCTCTCAATAGTGTCATTGAATGTAGCTGCAAAATCCATGCAAAACAATAATAGTCTTTAGTCTCTGTGAGCTTGGACAACAGTTTGCCTGCAAATCCATCCAGTGCAAATGAATTTCAGGGATAAACAGCAAAAGAAAACATAGTGGGTGGTACCAACAATAATGCCTTGACCAGGTTTCCTGAGTACAAAAAAAGTCACTTCAAGGAGAACTTAATGACCCTTCTGTACTGACCTCCACAGACAAACAGATGTTCGCTCACCTACTGATCAAACTACCCTGTCCCTTGATTTATATTTCGGGGGCATTTTCTGTTCTGGGCACCAGCTGTTACTGTCATCAACTACCTCTGTGGTGTACTTTCTGGAAAGCCAAATGAATACAATTTGGTTTCCAGATAGCTACTGAAGATGAATATTGAATCTTGGACTGCACCTTTTTTTCTCCCTATGTATTGTCTTTGTTTTTTGCTTGTACTAACTGAGTAGTGTATAACAAAATCCATTGTAATTCTATAGAGGATTTGCAGTGCTTTAAGAGATTAACTCTTCGCTTACTGAATGCAACAATGTCTATTGCCTCTGCAAAACTAACACTGGTTTCAGACAGATTGCTTGACTGACCACTGAATTTCAGCCCTCCTAGAAGGCAGCACAGCCAGGACAGGGGGAGAGAAGCGCTGACCTGGGGGGTGAGGAACACTGCAGCACCAGCCACAGCAACCCTTTATAATAGCTAAGGGATTGAGGTAGAGTTGACTTTCACATCCGCTGGAAGTCCATGCTGGTCTCCAGACAGACTCCAAGGACAGAGTGCCACCTACTGAAACACCACTGCTGGAGAGAGTTCTGCAGAGATGTGTAAAACCGATGGAAGTTAGGGCTTAGGTCGTAGCTGGGTGAGTTAAAAGCCCCAGAACTCCACAAGTCTAATACTTCTAAATTTTTTGAAGGTCTTTCTATCTAGCTACTCTCTCTTCACAGTATATCCTTACTATTGCTGGTGTGGCCAGCACAGGCTTGACAACTAACTGGCATTTCACAAGAGCAATGCTATATAAATCCAGTTATGAAAAAGATGCCATCAAAATGTACTAACTGGTCTAGCCAGGGCACTGGAAACAAACTGCACTCTCAGGGGTGAGGGATCAACTCCTGTGATACCACCTCATACAGCAGATCAGGGCTTATTTTTTACAATAAATTTATTAGCCCATATTAAAAATTCAACACTAGGTTTTGTGCAGGAGCCACTGCAAATCCTGCCTTGCTGTTGTTGTGCCATGCCATTTGGGCTGCAGGATGATGAAATCTTGCATTAAGCCACACACAATAGGTAAATTGAATCACATGACAGCAGTTGTCGTGTGACAGGACAGGGACATCACAAGTCAAAAGATAACAGCTTGCAGTAAGAACCTGCACCAAAATATGAGAATAGGTAAACAGCACTAAATTAAATTAGTGATCATTGACAAAGGAAGTAGCTTGTGAAACTTGTGAGTTGTGCAACATTTTTCCCGGGAAACCAGAATTTGACATGATCTTATCTGTCCCCTTCATAATTTGAAAGGAAAAGAATAAGCTAATTTTTATTTCAAATACTCTGTGAATTGCTTCACTGAAGGTTAGTTGTGTTTTCATATCACTGTACCATTACCTAAGATTCCCTTGTACCTGTCACCCTGTAATGTATCATATACACTTGAATATATTTAATTCTATTACTGTGGTAGAGAGGCTGAAATTGCCAAAGAGATAATTTGCTAAGTAAAACAAAATAAAAGAGCTCAAACCAGTCAAAGTTTTCAAAAGGAGATATCCTCACTCATTTTTAAAGATGGCTTGCCTACCTTTCTGTCTCCCTTACTAGTATAAGGGAGTATAAACACATTTTACTGCATCTTGCCTGCAAAATATCCAGCACAATTATACCTGTATTATCTTGCTTCTTCTATTTGATCAGATTTTCATTAATAAGACCTCAGCTGTCTTTGATATAGCCTTTTGGATAATGACTAGAAGATTACTTTTATGACTTATTTTCATTGTACTTGATGCTATGCAATGAATCAAGAAAAAGTATATTTATTCAGAATGTGAGACATCCAATGTATTAGATAAAGGAACAGGGAAGAGTGTGAAATATGGGGCAGAAAATACGTACTATAGAATGCATAATGATGTGGAGCTTCATGAGACCATTGTGAGTTACAGAGGGCTCAAAACAGAGAACAGGAATCCTAATTAAAACATTAATCCTTGAAATAACTTTCTTTATTATTGACAAAATTATCTCAGACATCAGCATGCCATGTATTTACTGCACTGATAAGTATTCATTAACATTTCAGAATCATGTTAGTGAAAGAGCAATAGCGCTTACAGCAAACTGAATATGAAGGGTGTGGGCTTTTAAAAGCAACAGCAGGTAGTGCACACACACACACACACAGCTTCCAGACTGAGGTCAGGTACGAATTAGAAAGTGCTCAATCCTGGATCATCTGTCTCTTGAAGTCTTGTGTGATTTTCACCATTGACAATACTGACAGCTAAACTAGGCTATCTGGAAAGCTGTGGCACTACAAGAAAACTGCCTCTGATGTCTGTTTTTCCTGTTGTCTATTTTTATAAGAAAGCATTCTGTGAAAAGCATTCTGTTAAATATAAAAAGTCAAGGCTGTATCTTTATTAGGACTGATCTGGCTAGTTCTGGATAAAGTATCCTCCAAGCTTAAGCTTTTAGATTATTTGCAGGGTAATTTTTGTTCCTCCAGTTCCTTTTATAAATTACAAATATTTGATAAATAAGTTGGTTCATATAGATAGTTTGCTATGGATTTTGACTACACATCTGTCTGCTCTCTACTGACTGTTTGCCAGTACCTTGAAATGTAGTGCTCAACATTGTGCCTGCCCATTAGTTGGATATCTGACATTTCTTTCACAGGAGACAGCGAATACTAAATGCAAATGATAAAGATGATACAATGAGTGTGAAACCACACACATCCAACATCTGTTTGGAGGTGCCTCATTTGCTTCACTATTTGTAGAAAGTAAGAAATTTAAGAACGGTGAGGAATAGGTCCTGCTTTGTCCCCTTGTTAGCTGTATTAAATAGGTTTCTCATAATGGTGATTCAGTGCCACACCAATCTTGGCTGACCTTTAATCCCAATACTCAGTGTGCAGATAGATAAGTATCTCCTGAGAAGGCCAAATGGCAGGCTACTGCTGAATTAGGGCATGTTTTCCTTATCTGCTATGTCCTTTTATAAAGGATCACTACAGTGATAAGGAACCAGGTTCCCAAATGCTACTCTTGTCTTCCAAGTAAATGAGAAGAACTGACAGATGGGATGAGCTTTCCAACATTACTAAACATATATTTGTTTGGAGTTTTTTTTTCAGTGAATCTGTCTGGTGACCATACTATTACAGTTTATGCTACAGGATTATAAGATGTCCTGCTTCAGTCAAGGGAGTTGGGGTGGATAGGATATAGATAGGCTAAACGATGCATTTTTTTGTCTTAAAAAATATAATTTTAGTGTTATGATTATTTACTGTTAAAATTATACTTGTATTAACATATAAATGAGAGAGTCTGCTCAACCATCTAAGATCCTGAGGGGGTCTCAGGAAAGAACAGATCTCCAGATGATTGTAACCCTCAGTTAGCATGGGAGAGTGTTGCCCCTCTGGCTTCACTGTCCTCTCTAAAGGGTTTTGTTTAGTGGACATTGAACCATGTGTATGTCTGAACAGTCAGTGTCTGTGTGTGTTGGGCTGTCACCAGCTTTCTCTGGCCTGTTAAAACAGCTGTAACTGCCTGTTTAACATTTCCCTGATCACTGGGGTTTCTCTATTAGAGTAAAATTTAAGCCTAAACATAAAAATGACCAAAAAAATCCCCTCAAAACCTGATCATATTGGAAAACTCTCAACATGTCTGTAGATAATAATGTTGTGCCAAGCACAGAGGGTGGTATTCAACCACAGCAAGGGTTGACGTTTCTGTTGTCCTGCCTCAGAGCTATACCAGCCAAAACCAGCTGAAATTAGGCAGTGGTGGTTTCTGGGGAAATGTGACGTTAATCTGATCTGAATGTGTAACATGGCTGAACCACCAGCCAGGGACTGCTGTGCTGCTAATGTGTTATATACATTGTTCATATAGTATAGAAGTTATTTCCCTAGAAATGATTAATTCTTTAGTATTGAGGCTGCATGGGAAGAGTAGCTTGTGGATGTGCATTGACAACATTTTCTTATGCTTCTCCACAGCATCAGAAAGACTCCCTGTGGTGAACTCGAGTCAGACTGTGTGATTTGCCTTCTCTTCCCTTCAAAACATTTTAAATTTTTTTATACAATGTTTAATATTTCATTATTTCCAGTGGATGAAAAGAAAAGTTTGCTCTGAAAAGAATGATAATGTGTAACTTCTCTCCAAGTCAGTGCTTCCAACTTCAAAAATGAAAGTCTCTGATATCTTCAGAGACCAGATTTTTGTATTTGTTTGCAGAATAATGGAAAGTACACTTTTAATAAAGCTCCTGTGATGAATAAGTGGCTCAAAAATAGCAGGTTAAAACTTGCTTCTGTGCTCTAAGAGCAAAGTTTGCCAAGTAATTTGCCTATATAAACAATGTAAGAGCAAAAGGCCTATTGTAAAGCTGATCTTATTTTTAGAGGTAGATTTTATTATTCGCTCTCACTTCCTTTCCCACCAAGGGATTGCTTTCACTGTAAAACAAGGCTGTAATGGCAAATGCGTAGCATCTGATTGCCTAAGAACTCCAGACAAGACACCCTGCAATTCCCGAATCTGCTTTTCCAGAATATGGAAGATTCATGTGTGTTTTTGTGCTGAAACTTGATTTGCAAAGGCTTCAGCATTGTTCATCTCTTGCAGTACTTTATTATGAAGCATAGAAACCCACTGTTGGATTCTGCCCTGATATTGAACTCTGCACATCCCTACTGATGTACGAGGATTTATTTGTGTGGGAGTTAGGGCATGCTGGGAGCTTTGGTACTGAAAGCAGTCTATAGTCCTGTACATATATTTCTTCATGCACCAACACCTCCATCATGATATCAAAGCAGATCTACACTGTTGATCCAGGAATGTGGAAAATGCTTTCTCTACACCATTATTGAAAACTGCAACTCAGTTTTTCACAGGTGGGTTGAAGCAAACAGAACTTCTGATGAGCTTTTCTTAGATGGGGTTAAATGGCAGCCTTTCCCTATCTCCACAATGTGAGTGCACTCACTCAGCACCTCCATCAAATGCCCTGACTACTTTCTGTGTCCAGATGTTTCTGAGGCTGTAGGATTTGCCTGTGGGATCTCCAGGAAAGACATGTCAGCTAATTTCCAGCCCTGCAGCTCCCTTCATTATTGTGTTTTCCAGGATTTGGTCACTCTTTCTTTATTGAAAAGATCACTAGTTGACTTGTAATAATATGATCCCATTCAACACCTATGGATGGGAGTCGGCTTTACTGAAAGAAATAATGATATTAAAGCACAAAGCAGTTACTTTTGCACCATCTGCTTTCCTTGCAGTAGCAGGACCTTGTAAGGAGAATAGCCATTGCTGTGTTTGTGGTCCACTTTCACTATTATTGTACTGTTTACTTACTGTAATTAGTGCACTCAAGTTTTTATTACTTTCTTTTTAAGCCAAATATTTTGAAAAACAATTTGGCTCCAGGATTGATTTATCCAAGTATATTCATTTTCACTGTAATTTTGTGTGTCAGGTGTAATAAATATTAATATTAATAAGCTATGGTCTTCTCATTCTCAAAGAAACATGTTACCTATCTGCTGAACAGCAGAGTTCCAGTATTGCAGAAACAGTCTCAAAAGGGCTCAGAAGACCTGCAATAGGTTACTTTCTTGTAAAGTGGATAAGAAAGTGATGATCAAAGGAGAAACTGTGAGTCTGTGGACATAAAAAACCCACCTGGGGGTTTGTGCAGTGAAGAGCAGATGTTTTGCAAAGGGATGCAAAGGTGATTAAACAAGAGATCTGTTTGGTTTAAAGAGAGCATAATTTCATCTTTAGTAAAGTACAAATTGTGTTGCAGGAAACAGGAGATGACATGGGACTAAATTCTTTAGCACCAAGGGTAGTTTCTGAAGCTACAGTATAAACTTGTTAAAAAGTGAAGATGTTTGTGTTAATGACTCAAACAGCACCCATGATTTGTTTTTCCGAGTTCATTCCCAATTAAAGCAGATGACTTTATGAAGATGCAGTGGAGTGTGGGGGTCTTTAATGGGATTTCAGAAGAGAATTTGAGTGCCTATGTATGGGAAATCATACATTCTAAAAATTAAAACCATCTACTGTACCATTTATGATGGCCAAGCTTTGTAATAGCAAGCAGCTCAGATATAAAGATAGTGAGATCTCAGTGGATTTTCTTACAATTTTGTTTTTAAGTTTCCTCTTAATAGCAATGCCAGGTCCTGTGTTAATATTTTAAGTAACCCATCTTTCAGCATTTCTCTGGGGGGGGCCATTATCTACTAAAACAGATTAGCAGTAGAAGGAATTATGGTACTGCTCTCTTGAGGCAGACAGAGGCAGGGAGTTGCTAGGTTATGTGGGTAGCAGCTAATTGCCTTCAGCAGGCTTTGCACACTTAGTCTGATGTGCTTTGATCACACCAGTGATCCAGTGAATGTTACTTCAGTTGATACTAAAACCCAAGCAGGGTGGCCCTGTGAGGGGTTCTCCCACTAAAGTTGGTCTGTGGCATAATTCAGCGCTTCTCATATGCCATTTCCAGGGCATGGCTCCTAGAAACTGTGTAGATTCAGGCTTGAAAGAGCAAGAAAAACTCTCCTGACCTTCCTGGTAATAGGAAGCAGTCCTCTGTCATTGCTATACATTCTTTTGTGGAATTGCCTGTGCTAATCCCAGCTGCTATAAACACCATCCCTAATCAGTCTTCTGGGTTTTGGGGTACTTTTTAGAATTAAGGGACAGAAGTTCCCAAAACATGAATGGGTCATCAGTATTGCCACAGCATAGCTACTTCTCTTACTTCTTTTCCTTGAGGTTAGGGAGAAAGAAAGAGGAAAATGTGAATGAAGCTGTTCTGGATAAAATAACCTTCCTGCTTATGCTGATAGATTTTGCTGGAATGGTTACTCCGAGGTGATTAAGTGGAATCCTCTATTTTAGTGTTCCATTTTTATTCAAATAGCAAAAGTAGCTTTCCAAATAGGACAAAAGTTTTTGTATTGACCGATTTCCAAAGTCTTTGTCCAATAACAGTCTTTCTCTCTACAACACCTCCATTAATATAACATCAGCATTAAGCCTCACGGTAAGAACAGTCTGCCTGGCATCAGCAATGAGCAGAGAGAAGGAGGAGAACACAAGCACATTTCTTCTTTAGGAGTGTTCTGTTTCTTGGAAAGCCAGAGAGAACTAAGAGTGTGAACCTCTGCCACGAAAAGGAATTTCCCTTGTGTTTGTTACCAGCCACAATATATCTTAAAGAGATTTCCTATACCTGGCAAATGCAGGAAAAAAATAAGTGACCTTAAGTTGTTTTTGGAATAGCAAGTTTAAGTATCTAATGTTACCTCTGGATCACTTACAGATTGAGAACAGGAGGTACAGCATATTGTAGCAGAGGTGGAAAAGTAGTAATTTTTAAATGTCTGGTAGTGACTTCAAAAAGTTATTATGAACTAAGTAATTTCTCCATGCATAGTACCCGACTGTAATAATCCAAATTGCCTGTGACTTATGATTATATTTGGCAACAATCACCATTTCCTGCTGTAGTGTGAAATTAACACCACACACTGTAGCTGTGGCATTTATTGAACACAAGGGAGTCGATTATAGCTCCATAAACTTGAAGACAACCTCTGCTATTATGTAATTAACATCAGTACTTGTGTGTATATTAGAACAGCATTTACAATCATTCCCTGGTTAAAGGTCTAACAGAGTCTTCACTGTATCACCTATAATTTAAATAATAACCTCAGAGAGATACGTCATAAAAAACAAGTTTCGCTTGCAACTTAGTAAAGTGCATTTCAGAATTCTTTTTTTTGGTGTGTGTGTGTGTTATTAATACTGGCTAAGTATACAACCCTTTGAGTCTTTCCTAAAATGATTTTTGGTACAAAATAAACCTACACAGAAGTCTAAAGTTTCATTTTGTTGATAGACCTCTTTTATTCCTTACCCTTACTCACCAAAGAAAGCCTTTATTTACCTACTAGCACCATAGTTTCTGTGTTCAAAAACAGTCACCCAACACTATCAGAAGGGAGCCTTTTCTCTAGTTGTGTCTTTTGAGAAAGCTTTTCACAAAACCTCTGCTTTTACATTGTGAATTAGTGAACAGTATTGCAGATATGAACCTGATTTAGCTCAAATACTTGTCTGTTTGTAATAGGAAGTTAGCTAGTAAACAAACGCAGGCTCAAATGGCTTAGCTGGCATTTGCCTGAGAACAGTTTTGTTCAGGATCTACTCAGCATGGACTTGGACAGTGGTGTCCCTCCTTCAAATGGAAGGAGAAGATAGTGTGGGGTGAACCAAAGACAAAAAATAGCCTGAGAGGGAGACTAAGAAGAGAGAAAAAGTAAATTGAAACATTTCCAAGCTGCTTGCTATGCATAACTTCTTACTGTTTCTCCCTTTTTTTTTTTTTTTTTTTTTTTCCTTACTGGAACTACAAGATCTTTCATTCTCTTTTTGAGACTCTTGGCATATTTTTGGACACTGCAAGAGATTTCTCTTCTTCAAAGATAAGCTCTATGGTGAAAATGCCCACATTTTACATGTACTATGTATTGAAAAAACAACTTTTGTTGGTCTGGTCCATATCAGTCAGGAATAAGTTTTGATTATTCTTTTAATTTTTAATGAGGAATAGAGAAATACTATATTAATGAGTTTGGGGTTTCTGGGGTTGTTTTAAAGCAACTTTTCCTGGATCTGCTACCAGTGAAGATAATACAGCATTTCTACTGTCATTTCTACTATCACCAAAGATGATTATTATGAATGAAAGATTCCATTTTTAATTCCCTTAACATTATTTGAAAGTGGTTTTGGAACATAACTTACAGGAGACTTTTTTATCAACTGAGAAATGAGTTAATAGTCCTCAATGTGCTCCTTAGGGGACTGTCTTCCCTAAACACAGGGAAAATATGCAATTTATTATCATGATTAGTTTACAAAAGTTTTATTGAAAAATACACTGGAAGTGCTAGAAATTAAGCATTAATAAGCAGTGAGGGAATAATTGGCTGAATGTGGCTCAGGAGAGCTGCTTTGTCAAATCTATTAGTAATATACATACATCCATATTATTACGTATTAATAATATAAATATGTCCATAACTTCTGCATGCATGTTTCTTTTAAAATTTTACTTCTTCAAAGGAGTGTTTTAGGTGAAAATTTTATGGTTTTCAGCAAACAGAGAAGCAAATTTTTTTTAAATTATGGTTTTTCTCCGCTCATTGCCTCTTGCCAATATCTCGCGAGATTTTTGGCTGCAGTTCCTGATTCTCTGCCTGTTCTTGACAGTCAGTGACTCATACGAATACACAAGGTCAACCTGAGGTTATGTGTGCTCTCTAAGAATATCTGGCAGTGACTTTACCCTCCTCTCAAAGCCACAGAGATTACACTTGCCCTTCTCAGGAGCCATTCATCTGAGTTGTCCCCTGATTCCCAAGTGGATAACGCTTGCAGGATTGACTTGGTGACTTCTTTCTGTGAAAACAAGGATGTGACGTGGTTCTGAAAGCTACATTGTCTTCTAAATTTGTCTGGAGGCAGGACTGATACCAAAAGAAATAACTAAGCAAGAAAAGTAAGAGAAAAAAATAAAAAGAAACCCAGACAAATCCCTTTCATATCAGTGTATTGGTTTAACCATGAATGATTGCGAGGTTTTGATGAATCTCAAAACATGTAACTTGGAGAAAAACACTGAATTATATTTGTATCACTATGTTGTTTCATTGCACCTTCATCTTGGTTTTCATTTGAATCCAATGTCAGTGGTGACTCTGCATTGCTAAGAGTTGCTGTAATTTACAGTCTTTTGCCATCTGGAAAATTTCATTGAATTTGGCTTGTATCTTCACAGGGTTTCTCTCCAATTTTAAACTATAGCTTAAGAGTTGATTTTATTCATTTTGCCTCTCTCATGATTCTATTAATATCAAGTAACTTCTATTTTAAAACATGCCTGGATATTTATAACTGAACACTAGATGACACTTTTCAAATAAGCAAAGGACCAGTAATTTCACCTTCCTTATTAAGAAAATAAAATATCCTATTGACTTTGTTCCTGTTTCAATTACTTTCCATTTTTTGGTTGATCAATGATGCTCTGAGAAAGTTGATGTGGTAGAGTCTTTTATACCTTGTCTAGGTCAAGAAAACATACTAAACCTAGCCATAATAATTGTGTGTTTCAACTGTTGAGCAAATGATCCAGGGTTGGCCAGAACTTTGCAATCAGCTTATACAGAGATGAATCAGTCTAAACATTGTCTCCAGTATTGACCTTTCTAAAAATCATCTGTGTCCTAAACCATTAAGTACTTCAACAGTGGACAAAGCAAATAATAGATAATAAAGGTTATAGGAAAGGAGCAACAGGAGCAACGCATCATATAACACAATCACGGTAGCAGTGTGTAGCTGTTACAAACTAGGAATGGGAACAAGGGAAAGTTTTCTTGCCTGGGTGTGCATGGTGACTTCTGGTCACATGAAAAGAAGAAACAAATACTCTGAGAAGATAAGTAAGGTCTCATTCATTGCTGGGGCTGCCACTACTAGAATTTTGCTCTCATCATTTTTTGAGGACCCAAATTTTTAATCTTTGATGCCTAAATGTAAATATTTATTATTTTTAAATAAATGACAAAAAGATTAATTAAAGTATTGGCTGTACCTTCTCTCCACCTCTTTTCTTCACCTCTGGTTTTCCAAGCAGACATTATTTCCACTGGTTCCACCAGTTCCACACAACACCCTCTCATTTTACTACACGCTAAGGGAAAAAAAAAAATCTCTTATTTATCAAAGCAACAGAAATAAGAGTGTATGTTTTCCTCCTGTTCTTCATACTGATTAATGCTTTCTGCAACTGTAAATACAGAGTGGATTGGGTTCTTGGTAGGCTGATTTCTACACTGCCAGGTGGCTGAAAATCTGGTATGCAAGCCTGTGGGGAGTGAAAGTCTGTAATAAATATTTTGGGGAAGAGTGAGAGTAGAAAAATAATTTTGTATGTTTAAGATAAAATTCTGAGACTAGTCCTGCTTGTTTGAGTGCTTATGTAATCATACCCGTAACTCTGGTATCTGCTTTGTTTTTCTTGTTTGGGTTTGCTAGGCCAGTAATTGTTCGTTGTGGAATTTGTGCACTCATAAAGGCCAAGAGCTCCCTTTTTCCTTTGTGGGTACTCTAAAATAGTAACAACAAATAAGAATAAGAGTCTTATTACTTTCTTTCGCATGGGAACTGACAACAATAGAAATTGTTGAAGGCTTCTATGAAAATGTGCTGTATTTAGGAACCAGGAACTAACATTCGTGATTTAAGCTTCAAGTGGTATTTTATTATTTGTGCTCCTTTTTTCCATTTTTATTTTACTGTTACAGGAAATAATGTCATTTCACAAACCCAAGAGAGAGACCAAGGAGTGCTATAGTAAATAACAGACTGCTAAATAAATCAGGTTCAATGTGTTTTTTGCATATATCTGCCATGTTTTATTCTGTCCATGTTTCTACTATTCATCTACCGATGATGAGAACTCCCACTGGTGTAATGCAAGATGTCCACAGGTATTACAAATATCCCTTCATAAACCTCCTCTGAGGGATACAGTATAGGGTCAACGCAAAGTCAGTCCTAAATTATTAATACTAACAAATATATTGTTTGTACAGAGAGTGACAGTCTGTCCCATAGTTAAAAAAAGATTTATAAAGATCTTAACATCAGAAGTAATGTACAAAACAAACAAACAAAAAATTATTTATCAGGGAGAACTATTTGCTGTCTCCAGAAAATATGCCTTGTTTCAATTTCAGTGAATTGTGAGGGGAAGGAGAGTGCACAGGAAGCACACTTAAGATTTCTTATATAAAATGTCTCACAGTATTAAAGCCTGGTGGATACCGTTCATCACTTTGTGGAGAAGGTAATCAAGGAACAGTAACTTTAACTGCAGATTCTATGCATTAAGGGGGAAATTAAAATGCTTCCTTTTCAATTATCTGTATATTTATCAGTGCAGTCCTGTCTTTTGCTCTAATCAAACACAACTTATCTGTAAATGACATCTCTAAGAGGAGAAAAAAAATATTTTTTCTGAACTGCTAGTAAGGGGGAAAAGCTTGATACTGTTGTGGAGGAGCAGCCTGGAGAAGCCTGACATTGCAGGATAGAACAGCTTCTTCACAGAACACAATTATGAAGACTGATGCCTCTGATAAACTGAGATAAGGCACTGACCAGAAGGTTAAATTAGAGTCCAAGTTCACAGAGAGCAACAGCATGTCCTGAAGTTTGGGAAAGGAGAAAATTATTAGCTACGAATAATTATTTTCTTTATAACCAAGCTGATATCTTCTTTCATTAATTTAAAATGCCTGTAAAGATGCCTTTATGCATTTTATGGTCTGTTGTTTTATTGATTGCCTTGATTCTCTTCTCATCTCCATCAGATCCTTGCTGATATAATTCCACTGCTAAAGGAAAAAAAAGAGAATTGGATTCTGGAGTAAACCTCCTTTGTTTTACTCTACTGGAACTATGGAATAAAAAACTGACTTCTATGGATTTATTCTATATTTCCCTAAAAGCACACACTCTCTCCCTAGTGTTGCTTACACTACTAGAAGTATGCCTTTGGTCTACACATTTGCAATGGTTAGGGGGAAAAAAAGCACAGCAGAGATTTAGAATGAGGTAGTCATACAAGAACAAATATTTTTTTCTCAGTGCAGAACTATGCAGCTAAATTTAAGCAGTATGGACAACATGTCAGCAACTATCCAAATCTTCACATGATATAACCTAAGAAGTTGGCCTTACAGGTAAAAATGATCTGATGGCAAATGCAAATACATGTATGTACTCACCTTTAACTAAAATCTGTCTTTAGATACTTAATATATACCATGATGACAAAACTTGCATATTTTTTTTTTCCTATCTACACTCACAGGAACATAATTTGAATAAGTTAGACTATGGCTTTGAGAGCTCCAAGAGGACTTGGTCTTTCTGTTCCAAAGGTTCTTAATTCTTTTCAGACACTTGGTTATGACATAAGTATCGCAACAATTTCAAAATAGAGATGCAAACAAAAATCCTGTTAGTTGAAGAGAAGTGAGGCTTGTAATGCATGTTATGAAACTCTGAAAAGGTCTCCTTTGCAGTGAAAGGGAATTTAAATGTTGACTGTCTTACTTGTAGTGATCCTGTTTCAAAGTGATCTCACTACATTCCTGTTAGGTGTCTTCATGTGTGTTTCTGTCTGGCAGGAAAATATGTTACCTAACCTGGTTCCTTGCTGCACACAGCAGGATTCTAAAATCATCAATTTCTCTTCACTTCTGGCCATGAAGAAAAATGGTCTATTTTTCAACTTAGGTGCATGCTGAATTTTAATGAATATATATTTTTTTTAATTTCCCCATTCATACAGTGAAGAAATTATTAATAGACTATGCTTTCTTTTTCATTCCATACAGTTCATCTGCAAATACATAAATAATCCATACTTCAAAACCACAGTTACTCACATTGTCTATTTTTTGATGGCATGGTGCTTTTTAATTTTTTTTGCCTCAGGCTATAGGATAACCTACTGGATTTCTCACCAAGCAATGGGTCCAATGAGGTGACAATTCAAGAATGGGTCTTGATGCAAAGCTTTCAGGGTGAATCAGAGAGCTAAAGTTACATTCTTGTTTTCTTCAGTGTACTTTCTTTATACTAGATGGTTCCCAGGTTCATCATCTGAAGTTGTTTAGTTATCAAGAATAGTCTACAGCAAGAAAACAAAATCTATATATTTCTTCCCTATAGATGGGCTGGTGAAATAACTCATAGCTTTACTTTGCAGTAAAATAAAATTTCTAGTACTTCTGGTTTCTCCCTTCAGAAATACTTCATCTGTTCACCTCAAATGTGGACAGGAAGAGAAAAGGATTGCTTTCATGTAGAGTCAGCTCTCTACCACTGAATGCTTTAAAGGACAGTTTGACTTTCTTCCCCTTTCCTAGAAGTATACAACACGGGAAAAACTGTTGAGCTTTGGGAAGTGTAAAGTGACAAGATTCTTTCTTTTCCATCTTTTTTTGACACTTAGATTGCATGATGGATGACCATTTTTGACAGATTTTTTGTGTGCATGTGGATTTTCCCCTTGCTTATGAGGAAATGCTTGACGGTCCTTCAGATAAGCCTCCTTCCTGCTTAGGGAGAAGAAAGCAGATATATCTTCTTTAAAAAACATTACTAGTGCAAAGACTCTTCAAAATTCTTCTTTCAGAAGCCTCTGTTATTGCAAGTAAATAGGATTGCAAAAGAGTTTTACAATGTGTTGCTGATGACCTATCTGTGAGGGAGAAAAGTGTGACAACATGAGCTGTGTGGGAAAGCCCACATACTTCCCATTCAAATTTGGGCAAGTTCTGTCCTGTCCTCTTTGATTACAGTTTACATTGTTTGGATAGCTGAATAATCTCATCAATAATGTGTATACCAGGTGTGTATGCAGTTTTCTTATATCATGAGTGTTTGGCCTGTAACAAAGTACCTAATGAAATGCAAATTGAAGTCTAGAACATATTTGAAATAAAAACAGGGCAAAATTTACAGAGTAATTATTTTTTTCAACTGCTGAATATATAAACACAGTGAATTATAAATAAAATATGTTTGAAGAAGTTCTTTGTCCCCTATCCCCTAATTTGCTATATGATTTTGATGGCTGATATTTGTGCTTGGTAGTATTTGAGTGTTCTGGAGCAAGTTCTGTAACACTGATGATTCCTTAGTGACAGACTCCTGCAGTTTCAACTTGAGTCTTTGCTAGGAGGTGGAAGGAGCAAATGAAGCCATCACAGAGGTTAATAAAGTGGAGATAGGCAAGGTTTGAACTGGAATCTTCTGCTTATAGGTGAAGCAGAACTGATTTTTGTGTTATGCCCTTTTTCAGAAATCACTTTCATGTTCACTACTACTCATACTAATCTTCAGCATTCACTTTCTCCCCTGTTTTTTTCTGTTTTCCTGGAAAACCATCACCTACAAAGAAGTAGTTACATTATAATGTAAGGTTCCTTTCATCTTCCAAAATCCTCCCTTCCTTTCCCTTTCAGTCTGTCCCATTTCCTTGTTAATGGGAGATGCTGGTATTTGACGCTTCTGCATATAAAGTTTACAGATTTATGCTAGCAATGCAGGACTGACAAACAAACAAAAAAGTGATTCTTGGTCATTAGACATTTCTGTGGGCAAATTCTGCCTGAGTAGCATGGTTTAATGATTCATATCCATGTTATCCTTTGACTGAAATTTTAATAGACTTCTTGCTGAAGAATATGCCCGAGACCCCGTCTAGCTTTCCCTGTTCAGCATGACTGATCACCTTCCCCAGGTGCTTCCTGCAGTGCTGGGACATTTTTGCTTGGACCCTTCTAACCCATTAGATCTTTTATTCTGCAAAACAGCCCATGCTCAGCAATAGCAAAAAAGAATGGAGAAATTTGCTTGAGACAGAGCAGCATCTGAGTGACTTGAGACCAGATCAAACTTACAAGATATGTTTTAAGAAAACTGTGATACATTTCTCTCAGAGCCAGAGACCTGGGAGGGAGATATGAGAATTAGGTAGGACTCCTCCATAGCTGACTGACTGATTCCCTGTCCAACCTGTACAAAATCAAATTCCATCCATCAGTTCAGTGCAACCTATCCCCTAAGACATCTGTTGCATTGTTCCCTTTGCTTCCTTTTGATGACTGCTCTGTTTGTGTGCTGCAGTGATATATCCAATCTGTGTATTCTTCAGGGTCACCCTGCTGCTTCAGCTTAAATTAACTGCTTGGTGAGCCTGAAGGCCAAGCGCTGCAACTGACCGAAGTCTTACCTCAGACAACCTGGACCCTTTCCTGTAGGATGCATTAAGTATTAATCTTGCTCAAACCTTCTGTTTTCACCTGCAAACTGTCTGTGCATCTGAAATGAAGTCCTGGAAACTAAATGGTTTATAACATTGACTAAGTGAGTTTCACTAGTCAGTAAAACACAAGAGGGGAAAAATGAAACTTTTCTCCTCATACTGTAGAATCCTCCTCTACTTCTGTAACTTCACTTCAAGACTTTGTCCCAGGGTGAAAATGACAATATGAATATTTTTTTTTTTTCCTATTTAGCTTGCACAGAAGTATTACTTCATATTGCCTTGTGTATACGAGATTGAAACTGATAATGAAGTCTAAAAATTAAAGATTTTTTTTTTTTCATTCTCAGTTTATGGGTATGGATGGTTAAAGCATAAGTTTTAGAGCTAATGGAAAATAATATGAAATTTCACAAAATTACTAAGTAATAGTACAGAAACTGCATCTGAAAGAAACTCAGCCACTGTACTCTGTAGTATCCGCCTTCATGTGCTTCTATAATAAACAGCTCATGCAACATTTAAATTCCAGATACAGTGATGTTCTGGGGAGTTTGCTGGAAACTTACTTAAGTAGGGCACGTGATATCATGTGTAGGCAATCTGGACATCAAACACCACCACTTTTTAGCTTTCTTATATTACACAAGGGTCAGTTCTTGAAATTCTGAAGTGTTTGTAATTCTTCACTTGAAAATCTTAATCTAAACTTTCCCAAGATCATAAAATGAGGTGCAGGGTTTCACTTCTAACTCACAGTTTGGCCACTGCGACACTCTACTTGTGATCTTATTGTCAGCTTTCTCACAGTCTGACAAATATGTAGGCAGCTGTTAACCCATCATTTACAAGTTCCACTTCTCTAATTTCTGTTTATTTGTCCTATTATCTAGATCCAGCTGAGAAGGCTCCTAAAAGGATTAGAAGTTTTCTGCAGTATCACTCTTCAGCTTTCCAGTTTGCAGACCAACTGCCTTCTTAGTTCATACGGAGGGGAGTAGTCCCTACAGCCTGTACAGAAATCCTTCTGCAGAAACCATCTGTAACGTACAAGGTTTATTTACAATCTCATAAAGGGCTCAGGAGGGTTTGCATTAGCACATATTGCATCCTGTGAGCTAGCAAGGCATGTTTTCAGATAATTTGTATTGCAGGAAATTATAAAAGCTGGCAACCTGCAGACAGTTCTTCAGTGAAGACTAACTTAGTTCATGAAAGTCCTGGCTATTTTTTCTTCACATGGGTCAGCTAGAGTCTGACCTCTTCAGTGCTTATCTGAAGAGCAAGAACATTCGCACCAAATTCAACCAGCTAGGTGTCAGAGCCCCGGAGTTTCTTTTTGTCTGATGGTTTCCTGAGGCCCCTGGAGATGATGGTATGAATAAACAAAGTGGTTCTACATTGCCACGTATGCTCTCTGCCTGACCTCTGCCTGCCCCTGTTGTCTTCCTGTCAGAAGCTATCTGGCTACATCCACAGATCACAGAGATCAGGAAAAGTTGCAAGTTGCTTCCTTTCATCATCTTCACATTGTGGTGATTTTCTCCCCAGTTGGCCAAACATTCCTTCAATGTGTGTCTAAACCCCTGAACCCATTGCTTTTTGCATGGGTGCATATTAAACAACCTTACAATCTGGGGCCGTCTGTTGCAGAGTGTTGTATAGATTTGTCAAAGATGACTTCCACTCTCCCCAGTCTTACTTTGATTTCGGAGTGCAGCAATGGCTCATGAATTTAAAGACTAGCAGACAAGTTGCAAAATTACTTGAGAAAGTGATAGTGTGATATCTTTTAATATATGCACAATATAGTGCAATGTATTTTTACAGGCTTCAAAACAGAAATTAGTTACTTTCGAATGGTTCTAAGTTCTTCCTCCATTCAAGATTTTCTAAGGGGGGGCCATACAATTGTGTATAGTCCTAATTTGTACAATCTCCATGAATAAACAGTTAAACAGATGTTCAGGTAGTAAATATTGATAGGTGCTTTATATTAGTAGCTAAATTTTGTAATAGGGTTCTTGGTAAGTAGGAATTTGTCATTGAAATAAATTGCAGAAGTAGATTAGTGCATATAGATATATGTGTATATACATATGTGTATGTCTATAAATACATATACATATATGTATATACACTAACAAATATTTAAGCATATATAGTCTTCTTAATAATTATTCCTGATATTTTGCCACACATCATCTCAGCTCAGTGGGATTTCATTTTTGTTCACTCCCTTGTGGCAACTGTGTCTGAGACCTAGATCTCCTACAGGCTGTGCCACTTAAATAGTATTTCTGTCACTGAAAAAGGCAGTGGGAATTCCCCCTGATCAAGTTGTCAAGTCTTGTGGCCCTGGTTACTTTAAAGAAGATGGAATCTCTTCTGGTGTAGCTAGTCCATAAAGAAAGCATAAAGGCTTCTGAACTGCAATTCTGAATTCAAAGTGTGCATTTATGAAGAAATACAGTATCAGATTTAATTTAATACAAATCTTTCTAGATCTTTTGATTTCTATTAAAAGACCGATATCTTGAAAATTTTCTTTTTTTTTTTCATACTTCTATTCCAGATGTCAAATTTTCAGATTGCTTCCTATCTGAAGAGGATACAAATATTTTGGACTTTGTGGCATGGAAATTCTTGCACCTGCCTATTAGCTACAAAGGAATTCACACATTTATTTAAAGTAATAGCCGAAACATTAAGCTTAATTGATGCTCAGTTTCTTGCCTTTAATGTTAAGCCCATTTTAAAAACATTGTGGAATGTTTAGATAAATCAACTCATCCAGATTTGATGTGACATTTTTCCTGAAGCTTTTCCTCCACTCTTATTTGTATTTTCTGTTTGTTTTTTTTGTTCGCATTCCATGGAAAATATGACAAAAAAGCTTTAAAAGTAACAGTAGCTGATAATCTTCAGTAGCTAGATATGTTTTCCAAATGCATGCATATAAATCTTTGTCTTCTATTAAGCAGGACAGCACTTAATACATCCCATGTTTTTAATATGCTTCATAGCACACCCACGTGCTGACAGGTAATGATAAGAATATAATTTTGTTGATCTCTAGTTTGTTTTTCCCACGAAGGAAGAAGTAATTTTGAATTCTCAGTCTTGTGCTATTGTCTTTCTCTGAATAAGAACTGGTTGGAAAAGACACACATTTCCAAGTAATATCTTCTGACAACAAATATTGTAGAAGATTGCAAAAAGGCTAGGGTTTAGATATAGCAGCAGTAGCTCATTGAAGATAAAAGTCCTTGTTAGATGCTTATTAAAAAAAAAAAAATTGGTGAACAAAATTTTCCTTTAATTTAGCATCTGGCAAAGTTATTTTGATATGATTGGGACCCTTGAGTACTTGTTAGACACTTAGATACTGTTGAGTGACGGAAGGATCAGCATACCGTTCTTTTCCCTTCCTCATGATCAGCATATCGTTCTTTTCCCTTCCTCATTTTTTTAAAAATCTTTACAGAAACAAACAGCAGTGTCAGTAATGAGCAGCAATATCCTGCAGATCTGGTGCAGCCAGAACTGCTATTGATTCCAGAACAGGGCTATAAACTCAAGCTTCCAGGCTATTGATTGAAATGAATTTGAATTTCTATGATGTAATTGTCAGGAATCTACATTTCAAAATATTTTTAGACTCATACATTTTAGTTACACACTCTGGCTTTGGAAACCTAGCAGTAGAGCATCCTTCACAGGTTCTCCCACACCCTGTTTGCAGCCAGCTCCTTGGGGAGTTGTTGCCCTGTCCTATGCTCCATACAGTTCTGGTCTTCCTTAAAATGAAGCCCCAGCTTCATTGCTGTTTAATATCTAGATCTTTTCCTCAGTTTCTTATGGCGGGGCAACATCAGCTCGGTAAATTGTAGGAGTGTGCAATAGCACCCCATTAAATCTTTGCAAGCTGGAACTAAATTTGCCTAAGTGTTGGGCTCCTAAAAGGCCCACTCAACTGAGTAAATGAGGCTTGAGTCAGCTTGATAAATTGGAAGGCTATGACTAGGAGGAGGAAGAAGGCTAGAAATTGATAAAGAAGGAGTTGTTTTTACTGTTGTGAAGTTCCTCAATCTTAAGAGCAACAGCAGCCAACATGCAAAAAGGACCTGAATGATAGCTGCTCCATGTGAAATTAAGTCCTTTGCCCCTGTGATATACAGGACTAGTGAGACTGAAACGCATGTGAAGGGAGGCCTGGGAAGCCAGCTGTACTTGCAGATGCAAATTTTGACTACCTGTGTAAAGTTGATATGATTCTTCATTTCTGTGACATGAGAATATACTGTCATTGCTCCCAGTATGAGCATATAACCAGCGCAGGAAGCAGAGGTAAAGTGACTTTCTGCCATAACTGTATTCACAAGCTTTATTTTGAGACAAGTGTAGCAAGGTTACTTTTGGTCTTTCTGCTCTACATGACTATTTCTGCAAGTAACATCACTGTGAAATAAGAATGTTCTAATAAAATCAGCAAATATTGCACCCACAAATAGATTTGGCTAAAGAATTTTGCTTGGGAAGTCTTCTGATTGTGGCTTTCAAACTACTGTCAACAGCACTGAACGCTAAAGTCTTGGCATAATTGGTCTGCTGAGGAGAACATGTGGCATTAATAAATTTTAGGTGGTTATACCATACCTTATCAAATTTCTGCTGCTGACAAAACAGATACATATAATAGCTAGGGGGTAAAGTAACTGAAAAGTACAAAGGACAGAGACTCATTGGTCTGTACAAAAAGCAAAGCAGAGTTCTTTTTCTCTGGTTTATATACGTGCGTACAGTGTTCTCCCTGTAACAGTGGAAGTGCCCACACTTGTTTCAGTCTATTGCTGTTCTCAGGTTTGCACAGGTTTCCTAGCAATCTCTGAAGCTGGCTCAGCTAACAGCAATGTTATAGCTATATTATGGAAATGTTTGTGGAGTTACGCACCTGCTTCTCAGTAGGTTTAAAATCCTGTCCTGCCTGCCTGTGCTGCTTGTTACCGATGTTAATTCTCTTCACTTTCACTTGGCACTGTTGTATTGTTATACGTCATCACGGATGGGTGTTGCCAATGTCATGACTGAGGTGTAACAGCTAAAAAGTATAAGAAGCCCTTGTGGATAACTGGTGACCTGCAACTGCTGTCTCTACAATGTGTTATTTGCCAACGTCTACAAAAAATTAATGGAGAACAAAACAGCTAGATGAAATAGCTTTGAAGTAATCAGAATAGCTGATTATTACCACAGAGGCTTCCAAATGGTGTTTGTGCAAAATATGTGTTTGATCTTGCATTGCCCCTCTACTCATCTAAATATTTATTCTCCTGACTATTATTCTAAGAGCAGAGTGTAAATTTGTTTAGGGTGAAATCTACTATGATTTTTCTGAGCACTTTCAAAGGGATAAGGAAGACTCAAACATTACTGATCTACTTAAAATGTATCAGAATCCATTATTTTACAGTATTTTTCCTTAGTCTTTCTTCATCTTGCATAGCAATGCAATACAAAGGGTTGGTTTGGTTTTGGTTTTTTTACGTATATTAAAATATAAGTTTAAAGTGAATAGGGATATTTCAGGAACTACATTGATAATGGACATATTATCAGCAAAATTGTGAAAGAGCTAAGTACCCAATATGTTTCTTTAATCAACAGTTCATAGGCCATTGTTTTCCAGAAGACATTGCAGCTTGGTGCTTTTTTTGTTTCACTTTATCATCAAAAGTATAGATAAAGAGAGAGTTTAATACTCTTTACAATGTTTGAAGGTGGAAATGAGAAAAATTACCTACTAAAAATCTGTTGAAGACTTTGTTTTCTGAGTTTATAGAAGGTTAGATGGAAACTAGATGAAATCTGAGAAAGAAATAAAAGATCTCCCAGAGCCATAGAAGTGCCTACCTGACAACTGAATAGGCAGGCAGGCTATATTTTTCAAAGAATGGCTTCAATTTTTGCAAGAGGATATTTTGAAAATGGCCTGTGTTTTTGCTAGGGGTGTTAATTTCTATTGATTCTCTAGCTACATGATTAATACATGATTAATACATTCTCAAATTTCTTTCTTCTTCTGGGGATGAGGTGTCACTGGTCTTCTTCCACCCCTAGTGGATTTTATTCATTGGTTTTTTGAATTCCCAGAGAAAAAAATTCTGGTTTTAGTAGCTGTTTTTCCTGAGGAAGGTACCATATTGGATTATCCTTGCTAGTTAGCAAGGAAACTGGATCCAGAAGGTTCTTCAACAGGGTAGAATCAGCCTGGGGTATCTAGCACTGCATCAAAAATGCTGCTGCTGTTTGACTTTTTGTACTTCTACCATTGTGTGCCCCTGCTGCTCTTTGTGTGGACCTCGCACAGCTGACACCTCCTTGGATACCTATCTAATGCTTTAGCTTAGTTCAGAGTACTAGTGCATTTCACCTGCCCTTACCCTGTAAAGTGTAGGGATCCAAAGTTTTAGTACACATAAATTAAACCAGATCCTGATAAAGGTGATAAGAAATGAAGGCTTAGCAAAGTAAATGTAATATTCCAAAGTAAGCAACCATCCTGTTTAAGACAGCCACACATGTCAGCAGTTATTTGGGGTTAGCAACAGGTGCTTACGATGTTCCTCCATCTCATTTCTCTCCATGTTTCATGCATCCGGTCTTGAAGTCCATCTTCAGTCCACCTTTGCTACTGGAGATCACATTGGACAGCCCACCACTTCCCAAGTGTTTCCTTGTGAAGTAATGGCAGAGCCTGTGGACACAAGGTGGATGCTGATGGGAAATAGAGTACTTAAGTCAGCCCACTTCGGTAGTCCTAACCTCCTGTTCTTCTGTTGGCTTTCTATCTCTATGTAACTCCAGGCTTTTGTTGCATTTGAAGAGTGAGGGAGGTCTGTATTTTACAGTCTTTATCAAATTCTTTTTCATTTGTTCAGTGGAGGAGTTGCAATTATTGTTTCTGGAGTTTTTGAAATGAAACAGAAGCATCTGGATTGCCTGTGTCTGTAATCCTATGCTCTGTGAGAAAGCAAGCTGCAGCAAACAGAAACAAATGTAGCCACTATTACTTTAAATCCAATGCAAGCCTTATTTTACACTACAAAAAGTGGCCACTACTGGCTATGGTAAAGTAATCTGACAGGACTCACAATTTGACTCTGCTCTTTCTCTTGTGGATGTGTGAACAAACCACAGCAACCATAAGTAGTAAATTAGGTTTTCTTTGGACTTTCCAACCTCTTACCATCTATACTGCTGCTCATCTGAGTGTTGTACAGTGCGCTATAGCTAAGCAACATTCTGGAAAACAGCAAACTCAAGTTTGAGCTCTTTCTTATCTTGACAGAGAGGTGAACCAATGTTTCATGACTAAGATGCAGCTGATCAAACAGCAGCTAAATTTTTTTTCTTGTCAGTTAAGGTTTCAGTTCAACAGATTCCTAAAGCAGGAGTATGAAATCAATGCAGTGTAGTGAAATCAGTGTAGAGGTGGCACCAGGACTCAGTTATAACACTGTCTGGGATAACTTGTTTGCATGGCAGAGATGGAGCAACTCTTGTTCAATTTGTCTCACATCTTTGCCAGGTTAGTTAAGATAATAGCATCAAAATATCTGGAGTCTAGCATAGAAGTCCTTTATTCAGCTGAGAGACACCCTTGAGCGCTGAGAGCAATCTGTGTCTGGCTAAGACAGAGGAAACAGTGATTAAGGCTTAGGAGGTCTACTGATAGAGTCTACACAAATAACGGAGGCCAAGATAGAAAAGCCCTCTGTGAGCTCTGGGCTCAAAACCTGCCAGAGGATAGAGGCTGCCTTCAAGATGGATTGCTTTACTGAAATGCTAGTTCAGCTTTCCAAACCTGAGTTTCTTCCAAGAGGAAAAGAAAAAGGAGAAGCACCTGTGAAGACTGGCAGCAACTCTTGGCTTAACTATTTGGTACAGGAGTGCTCTCCTGTTCTATACTTTTCTGCTGATCATCTTCTAAGTCAGTTTTGTGTCAAGCTCACCTGTGAATGCTTTCCCTGCCCTGAAGTTCTTCCTGCATTAGCAGCCCTGCCATGTTCACAGCATGACCCTCTGCCACCATTCAATGGTCTATTCACAATCTCGGATACTGGATAAAACAGCCATTCATCAATGCTGAGAATTTCTAAGAATATAGTATTTTTTTCATCTGCTACAGCATTTTCTCCTTGTTTACTTTCTTCTTGCATATGCAAGAGCTCTGTGCAAGGAGCTTTGACAATGCAAGAGATGTACCTCCTGTTCAATTGCAGCAAAGCTTGGATCCATTGTTGCCCTGGGGAGGGTGAGAGTGCTGGGGATAAACGTACAGCAGGATTATGCTTCTTAGAAGGCTGTTTCTCAGGCTGGTAGCAGACCCCATTAAGAAGAGATTAGGCATAGGCTTCTTCCTCACAAACACTCCCTACAGCACAACTGCAGCTGAGCAGAATCCTGTATGCAGAGCAATTTCATATAGAAGTTGACACACGCAGGGTTCATGTTACCTAAACAATACAATCTTGCACTAAATTTTCTGTTGAAAAGACAGTAACATACTTCAATCTGCCTTCATTTCACTCTGATAAGTGATCTGGGTGAGCATGGCATCAATGAGCACAGGCTGAGCTTCTGAAGAAGCATAAGGATCTTTACAGAATAAATTGTCACCCATAAACATCACAAAATCCCTTGAGTGATTGCCATCACTGTTTTTTCACTCTGCAGTCCTGGAACACTCTACTTAAGATAACCTGCTCATTGACAACTGGCTATCCTCTGAGTCTGGCTGGTTTGGGTACTTGCAATAATACCTGATACCATTCATTGTGGACTGGCTGGGTTTGATCTGCAGCAAAGGAATACTAGAAGGGAAATAGTCCCTGCAGTAGTGACAAAGCCTGCAAGTCTCAATCTCTATCAAGATTCAGAATTTTTTTTCACTTAGTGAAATACTCAAGAGTGAAATCAGTTTAAAGGCTATATGTATTAATTATTTTGCCTGTGAACTGGAGCAAGATCCTGGGAATTGGAACAAGATCCTTAAACTAGCAGCAGGACTAATCCTAATGTGAGACTGAATGATTGAAAAATGGCCAAACATGTCTGAAATGTGGAATATGCTCCATTTCATTCAACTAGATCTATGCTTTAGAATTTATATCAAAGACAAAGCAGTATTTGGCTCAATTTTTCTAGCCATACTTGTTTTGAAAAACAAACACATGGATTTGACTGTCAGGCAGATTTGTTTATTGTATTATATTTATTTAAAACCATGGAAAATTATACATTCCCACTTAAATTAATGCACTGTCATCTGGGTAAAATAGATCAGAATAAAGTCTGATTAGGATCTTGTGCTTCAAGGTTCACCCAGGCTTTGAATTTCTTTCATGATTTCTTCGGCTCCTGTAGGTATATTTTAGTAACTCACTGTATCTCTTTCCTATCTTTTCCCATGAGTCTAATGTAGAAAAAAGAAGGCAATACAGATGAATCTTAGTGATTTTTACCTACTGGGATAGGCAGGGTGCACTTTTAAAAACTATTTAGTACAACCCAAAATAAAATCTTGGTCAGCCCTGAATCCCATCAAGGCTGATAGTTCTCCTAAGAGAACATAAAGGGAACATTTTCTCAGTGTTGGGCTCTGTTCTATACACAAGTGGGACACACACAAGAAAATAATTTCTTTCCAGTTCCAAGTGTATCACAGCATCTTGTGCCATAGTGTCTTAGTCAGTACCTGTTGCTTATGACTAACAGATTAACATTCTGAAACAATTTCCATAACTTTCTCTTCACAGATATGAGTTCTAAGAACTATTATTTGCAGTGAATTATTTTTTTAATTCTGTATGTAATGGATGCAAATCAAAAGAATATCATGCTCAGCTACATATATTTTATGTTTTACCACGCTTTCATCTCTACTTTTGTGTATTTGAATTTAAAGTAGTTTTAGTCACTCTCAAAACTTTTTTTTTTTTTTTTTTGCGATCTGTGAGATTCTGCATATAAACCAAACTTGGTTGGATTTTTAAAAATGAAGTGGTGGGCCATTATGTAAGCATGATTTTTGCTAAAAATAGAGAAAACTACTGGAAGAATTGTGCAGAGATGAATGTGGGAAGTAATTTTTTTTAAAGTCGCTCTTTTTTGATCCGCATATTTGAGAGGCCTCTGAGGACAAAAGTGGAAGGTCTTCACTGAGGACAATTACTTTGTTGTTCATTTTGGAAAAAAAAATAAATTACATTAGGAAAAGTAGCTACTCATGAAAATTGCACACCAAGAATTTTGCCTGTTCCTTCTGTGTATGATTATACTGCTTTTTACAACATTCAGAGGTACCTCCCTGTTGAAAAGAGAATGGAAAAGAAAAGAATCTAAGGATGGTTAGATTTCTTTCTGAATACAGATGCTCCATGGACAGCCTTGTTATTCATTCTTCCACTGTATTTTACAGCAAGGTTTTATGATTATTATTATAATGATCATAATTATTTATATCATTATAATAATAATAATTATTATAATAAATAATATTTTCTCGTTATTTTTCATTATAAAAGGATTAATTTTAATTTCTGGGTTTGCATCTTACCAAAAGCTGGTTCATATTCAGCAGCTGTCAACCAACATCCCCAGGTCCTTTTCCACTGGACAGCTTTCCAGTCACTCTTCCCCAAGCCTATAGCTTTGCATGGGGTTGTTGTGACCCAAGTGCAGGACCTTGCACTCAGCCTTGTTGAATCTCTTACAGTTGGCTTTGGCTTATGAATCCAGCCTGTTCTAGAGCCCTCTGTAGAGCCTTCTGACTCTCAAGCCCCACTAGGTGTCATCTGCGAACTTACTGAGGGTGTATTGGGTTCTCTAGTCCAGATCATTGATACATATATTTAACTAAGATATTTTGTTATTTTAAATAATTGCATTGCACTGAGCAAAACCAAAATCAATGGGTAATAGTAGCAAAGTTCTTTTTAAAAAATATTTTTTCTAAATTCCTTTCTTTTAAACGCAGTATGGTTAAGGATCTTCACTAACCTAAATGGGTAAATGCTAGTCTTTAGTGTTTTCTAGAGAGACTAGCCAGCAGATAGATTGCAAGACAACAAAAACTTTTCTTAGATGAAGTGAGATTTCAGAGTTGATGGAAATAAAATGTTTTTTTCTGGACTAAAGCCAAGAAAAGACTGTCAGTATATTATGTCTTCTGTTACCTTTTAACAACTGTAGAATGACTGATTGGGGAGGGATAGAAAGTGGCAAAGGGTGGTTCTCCCTCCCTTTCAAAGTGAAAAAATAAGGCGAACACTTCTGCTTTAGATTATGGATGTTACATGTCCTTGTATGCTTTTGTGGAGTAGCAAGGCTTATGGAATTGAGAATAATGTGAGAAAAAAAATCTTCATTTGCCTTTGCAAATGTTTTCATCTAAAAGACAATCAGATAAAAAGAACTATAATAGGATTAGTTCAGTTGCCTTGCCTTTGGTATATACTCCTCCAGAATAACAGCTCCTTATGATAATATTTTAAAAGCAGATGTTATCACAAAAAAATTGATATAGTAAAACCAGTCACTGCTGATGAAGTTATGAAAGTGTGTGTGTGTATATATACACATATATATATATATATATACACGGGTGAAGTTACGCATGTATATAAATTTTATAAATGCTAATACAAGGATTGTTTATGGTTGTGTATTTCCAGGGCTCACTCCTGCACTCCAAAGGAAAAGCTACTTTCTTACTCTTACTGCTAATGAAACAGTAAAAATGGATGCTTCCCCACACACTCCGCATAGGTTATGTCTACCTGAACTTTTTGTAGTGCTACCTGTGCAGTCACACAAAGCACACTAAATCAGTTTGGTTTAATTCTTGAAAGACAGAAAGATAGTCTTCAGGTGTGATGCATCCGTATTAGAAGTAATTTATATGCAGCCTGCATTCTCCCAGTGAACTGTTGGCATAAGCTGTAGCTTAGCAGTATTTGGGAGTCCTCAGCTGAAGCAGACTGGACTTTGATTTCCTTTATTTGAGGATTATTGATGTTTTCTTCTATTCTCTGTTGCTGTTAGAAATGTGGTTTTTTTATGTTAATAATGACATAGTGTATATCCAGAGGGAAAACTTGCTAATGCCTTTGACTTCAGCCCAAAGCTAAATGGTTCCAAGCAGAAGGGTATTTGAGAGGTTTCAATTTTAGACTAACCAGTGTTTCATTTTTCACATGCTGGAGTTTTCAAGCTGTTTGCTGATGAAAAGAACACTCTGTGCACTGAAGCATTCAATCCATTTAAGTTAGATGTATGATATTTTCATTTCTGTCAAGAAGACCTGTAAAATCCAAGAGAAGCCTTATATTCTTTTATCTTTAATGCAAATTACTACCCTGAATTTGACATTTAAAAGCAAAACCAGTGGATAGAGATTGTACATTAATTCCTTTCCTACAAAGTGGTTATTTCTTCAATGTAGAAAATGAAATAAAACCAAATGCCTGTAAATAGGATTTTTAATGTCCTAGAAGAAGGTAGTTTCCAATGAACACCATGAAACTGAGAGGACTACTACTGATTCTTGGATTGGTCAGTCAACAGCACACAGTTGCACAACTTCAATTTTCAATAGAATCTGAATTCCCTGCTGATACCATTACAAGTTGACAGAGGAAAATGCTGGAGAATATTTTTGCCTTCAAAGTTTCTTAGTAGGATGAATGGAAAGCGAGAGAAGGAAGGATAATATTCCATTTGCCCAAGTCAATTTATCAGATCTGATTATAGTTTTAAAAACTTAATTTTTTTTAGTAAAATTTTATACTTTCTAGAAAGGTAATTCAGTTATGAGGTTTTTTTTTTGAAAAAGAGAAGTCAGCATGAACTCTGTTTTTACATAAGAACAGGAACAAACATTTGGGCAATAAAATTGTTGACTTTGTTTCCATCTCAGTAATAAAGGCTTTCTTTTCTGTTTCAGTAGATAACTATGGTTTGCCTGTATTCTTAATACACCTCAAGTATATGTATACCAATGCACACAGCCTGCGAAACAAACAGGAGGAACTTCACTCTCAGTCAGAAAGTTATGATATGATAGGATTAACTGAAGCATGGTGGGACTGGCAGATCATGAAGGATGGCTGTAGGCTGTTTTGTAAAGACAGGCAGCGAATAAGAGGAGGAGTAACTTCCTACATTAAGGAGAACTTTGAATGTATAGAAGTCGTCCATGGTGATTGTGGAAGTCCTATTGAATGCCTCTGGGTCAAGATCAGAGCGACCATCTCCAAGGGGAATCTTACAATAAGCATCTGCTACTGACCTCCAAATCAAGATGATAAGGTCAACAAAGCAATATTTCTGACATTTACGTAGGCTTCAAGTCAACAGAAACTGGTTCTTACAAATTATTTCAACTACCTAGACATTTGTTGGAAAAAAAGTACAGCTGCTCACATGTCATCCATCAAGTTCCTGGAATGCATAGTGGACTATATCCTCATACAAATGTGCCCAACAGGAATGAGGCATCAAACTTCAGCTCACTCAGAGCTCAGTTTGGAGGGATTCTGTAGGAAGCTATCATGGAGGATTGAGGAGCTAGTGAGTGCTGAGGTCTTTTCAAGAATGCTCTCCTGGTAGCACAAAAACTGTTCATCCCCTTTAAAGGTAAGGGAATTAGCCAGAGAAAGAGACCTTCTTGGCTTAACCGAGTTTAACTGAGCTTGAAACCAAAAGAGAAGTATTGAGAAAAGAAATTGAGAACTACAAAGGCATTGCCAGGGAATGCAGAGGTGCAGTTAGAAAAACAAAAGCTCAACTTGAATTGAAATTGTCCAGAGATGTCAAAAACTACAAGAAAGAGTTCTTCAGGTAGATCAACAGCAAACAGAAGGAAAACATTGTCCCACAGTTAAACGGGAGAGGTGAATTAATCACAAACAATGCTGAAAAGACAGAGGTTCTCAACACTTTCTTCACCCGTCTCTTTACCATCAAAATTGGGCCCCAAACCTTGGGAACAAAAATCCAGACTGATGCAAACACAGTTCTACCATCAGTGGAGAAAGAGTTGGTGTGTGAACTATTACAGCAGCTTGATCCCTACAAATCAATGGGCCCCAACATTATCCACCTGAGGGTATTAAGACTGCTGTCTGATATAACTGTGGGACCGCTCTCCATAATCTTTGAGAAGTGGTGGAGATTAGGGGACATCCCAGAAAACTGGAAGAAGGTTAATGTCACCGTCATCTACAAGAAGGGCTTGAAGAAGGATCCAGGAATTTATAGGCCTATCAGTCTTACTTCAGTCCCTGGGAAAGTTATGGAATGAATCCTCCTGGGTGTTATCACAAGTCAAATGAAGAATGTGATTGGGAAAAGCCAGCGCAGATTCACCGAGGGCAAATTATGATTGACAAACCTAATCTCCTTCTACAACAAAGTAACCTGCTCAGTTCATGTGGGGGGAGCAGTGGATGTTGTTTACCTGGATTTCTCCATGACTTTTGAGACGGTTTCCCACAGCCTCATCCTGGAGAAACTGATGCACTATGGTCTGTATACATGGTCTGTGCAGTGGGTGGGGAACTGGCTGACAGGCTGCACCCAGATGGTGATGGTACATAGTTCCTTTTCAAACTGGCAACCTGTCACAAGGGAGGTCCCCCAGCGATCGATATTGGGCTCAACGCTGTTTAGTATCTTCATAAGTGATCTGGATGATGGCATCCAGTATACCCTGATGAAGTTTGCTTGATACCAAACCAAGCGGGGAAGTGGACACTTCGGAAGGGAGAGACACTCTGCAGTAAGACCTGGATAGGCTGGAAGAGTGGGTAAACAAGAACCTTCTGAAGTTCAACAAGGACAAGTGTAAGGTCTTGCACCTGGAAAAACATAATCTGGGAGTGCAGCACAGGTTGGGATCTCCCTGCCTGGGGACCAGCTCTGTGGAAAGGGACCTGGGTGTCCAGGTAGACAACAAGCTCCATATGAGTGAACAGTGTGCTGCTGTGGCAAAGAAAGCCAACAGGATGCTGGGTTGCATCAACATGAACATCACCAGCAGAGATAAAGAAGTCATTATCCTACTCTACTCAGTACTTGTTAGGCCACATCTGGAACACTCTGTTCAGTTTTGGTCCCTGCTGTGCAAAAAAGATGTGGACAGACTGGAGAGGGTCCAGAGAAGGGCCACAAAGATGATCAAAGGACTGGGAAGCCTGGCACATGAGGGAAGGCTGAGAGAACTGGATTTGTTCAGCCTTGAGAAAAGAAGGCTTAGGGGAGAACTTATCACCATGTTCCAGTACTTAAAGGGTGGCTACAAAGAGGATGGAGACTCTCTTTTTTACAAGGAATCACATGGAAAAGACAAGGGGTAAAAGGTGCAAGTTACTCCTAGGAAGATTCCAACTGACCACAAGAGGAAAATTTTCCACAGTGAGATCTATCAACGATTAGAATAATCTCCCAAGGGAAGTGATGGATTCCACAACATCGGACACTTCACGATTCGACTGGACAGGGACAGGGTGCTGGGCCATCTTGTCTAGCCTGTGCTTTTGCCAAGAAAGGTAGGACCAGATGAAACTTGAGGTCCCTTCCAACCTGGTGTTCTGTGATTCTGTGCTATCTGTGCAGTGTTTTTGTCATCCTTTTCCTGCAATTTTTCTCCCACATATTTCAGTCTCCAGAGTGAACAAAAGATGAACTCCTTCATTGTGCTCTAACCATCTCAATGACACAAAGAAGACATAGGATCAAGTGGCTCTTTTGCTTCAGTCTGTCTCTTTCTCTAGTCTTTGTTCATTTGTTCAGACATTCATTGTTGTCTTAGGACCTCCTTGCACCCAGAGCTTCATACTTGGTTTTGAAAATTTTCTTGTCCAGCCTTTCAGGATTCTGAGCATGACTCAGAACATGGCATTAACATTTATAAAACTTCTTGATGATTATTCTCCCAATGCAAGTCCTATTGCATCTGACAGGAGGTATCTTAAGTTTCAATCTAATTTTAGAAGACAAAGATTAATAGTTCCAGTCCAGTGATTAATTAATCATTATTCCTTAGGGACCAGCAATGGTGACCTATTACATCTTCTGTAGGCAAATGAAGGACAATCTCAAATGGTGGCAAGCGTCAGGTAGCTGTTAATGAACAACTGGTCTGCATATTAACAACTGTGAGAAATAAACAAGGTGCACAAATAGAGAGGGAGAAACTTTTGAAAGCAAAGGAAAATTGTTGTCTCTCATGGAAGACACCAAGAATTTTACCCTTTACCTCTGCTCTTCATTGACTGTCCAGGACTTTCCCATTTGCCTATGAAAGCACACTCTTCTAGCATGTTCCTTCTTTCACTCAGTATTCACGTGCATAGGAAAGTTATGAATTTTCCTTTTGTATGGCATGGACACCACATGCCTGGCAGAGCTGATTGAAGACAAGAGGTAGACTGGCTTGCTGGCTGTAGAACAAGAGCACTTTTGCATAACCCTCAGGATTATAGACTGGTTTGGTCTATGGTTCAAGGAACCACAATAGTTATGTCTTCTATCATTGAGCCTAATGATAGTTTGCACCTCATTCACAATGGGCCTTGGGTGTACTACTTCCATCTGCTGTATATAAACATCTATGTTTGTGTAACATGCGGGCAAATGTATACAGGTCTGATTCTGTTTTATGGCAGCATATGTCCAGAATAACTTCACTGCAGTTAAAGGGCAAGATAATAATTTCCAGTTGCTGTTTCTCACTCTTTTGGTAGGGCAAATCAGTCCCAGCACAAGTAATTAGCTGGCATTTGACTGGCATAGCACTGAGATGTCACAGCAGGTACAGATACTGCGTGTGGACAGTTTAGGTGGTTTTGAAGTTATGCTTGGCTGGGAGAGCCAAGTGGGGAAGCCAGAAATATGGTGGATGACTGTTTTTCCTCTTGTAGCTTTCCATATCAAATAAAGTAGAGTTTGAATTCGTAGTCTTGAACTCTGGGAAAAAACTATCTTTTTTTACCTTTTTTTTATTATTATCAGGCTTAACAGCATTTGGTATTCACTTTGTTTCAATATTTATGGTTATGGAAGATGGTGGATGTCCTGGCTTTGCTAGGATAGAGTGAATTTTCTTTTTAGCAGTTAGAATATTGGTAAAGTATTAATGTTATTAGTTGGTGCTGAAGCCCAAGGTCACCATGTTTGGTTAGTTTGCAGGTGAATAGGACTGGGAGGGGAGAAGTGTAGTGAATAGAAAAACCCAAAATTGGTATTTGGATGTGATAATGAAATATTCCATATCACATCACATGGTATTCAGTATATTAACCAACGTTAACTGGAAAACAGGGGTATTCTCCTGGGGATCATTCAGGCCCACTCTTCTGAGATTGTGTTTTTGGTTTTAGGACAGTCCCTGCTCTGGGATTGCTGGGCATCTGTCAGTAGGTGGTGAGCATATTCTGTTATTACTGTTATCATAATTATTATTTTATTTCAATTAGTAAATTGTTTTTATCTCAACTCAAGAGTTTACTTACTTTTACCTTTCCAATTCTCAATTCTCTCCCTTTTTTTTTTGGGGGGGAAGAGTGAGAGAGCGACTATGTTTGGCTGCAAGCCAAAGGAGTGAAACCACCACAGTAGAGAATCACAGATAATACAAATTTTTAATTGTTTTGTTATCTGCTTGCAAGTTTTTGTTGCTGTCAGTGTCCTTTTTTTGCTAATAGCTGATGGAGGAAATGGCAGAATTTACTGCTGTCTGCTCTCTGCTGGAACTGCCACTATTACTGTAATGGCAAAGGCAATTTCCAGAGGAAGAAATCAGATTTAGACAAAGAATTTCTAGTTTGGAACACTTGCAAATAAAAATTAACCTAAAGCTTAATTTTTCACAGTCCTTTCAGGAAGAAGGGCTTGCTAAGAACACTAATATCAGCAAATGCAATAGATCAGAAATATGGCAAATGTATAGGTGAATGGAGTATCATGGACTGTCAGGATGTTTTCCTGGTATTCAACCATCTCTACAGCAGGCTCTGTATCACAAGATTCAGCAATGAGCAAGCTGGCAAAGGAGGTTGCTCACCCTTCTGTTTCTATGATCACTACAGTCACCTCTCCGGAGCCAATGGCAGATATTTTTCTCCCTCTTGAACTCCCTTACTTTTATACTGGTGCAAGATAGAAGCTTTTTAACCTCTGGGTTTGTCTTCTGATGTAAGGGTAATAGATAAGTATAATACTTAAGGGTATTAGATAAGATTTCAATTTTTCATGAGACTTGACAGCCTTTTCATAAGTCTGCATTCTGCTAGAAGACCACAGGTCTGTAATAAAGCTTACCTACTGCCATGTTTTTATCTACAAAAAGCCTACTGGTGGTGTTCATAAAATTTCTTTTCCCACTAATTTTCTTTTAAAATTTGTTTATTCATTAAATATCTCATCTTGTTCTATCTCTAAGGGTATCAGAGTCTATGCTACTTTTTTTTTTTTTTACTTTTTTCTTATTTCTTTTTTTTTTTCTTTGTCAGAGTTTTTCAGTCTTACTGGCTTTAAAATTAGCACATTTATTTGGAAAAGAAATTGAAATTAACCAGGAAACGTGTATTGCCCTTTGTCTACCTCATCTGCCCTTCAGGATCTGATCGTACCAGAAATTGAGGTATCAGTCACAGAAAAGCTTTCCAGATAAAATTTTAGAGCTGAAGTCACTAACAATGTGGTGTTGTAGTTATTGTATCTCTCCACAACTGGAGTTTGAGTTCAGGTGTTTAAAAAGTAATTAGCTAGGAAACAACAATCCTCAGGTCTCTTCTGCTATGCAAGACTATGTTCCTGTAAGTGAACAAACAGATGGATTCACTACAACAAAAAGTTAAAAAATATATCATAAAATTAAATTTACAGCAGTTCTGAGATTCTCATAGATTTCTGACTCCAGCCTTGTAAGATGCCAGAGGAACCTTGATCTTGTCCTTCACATTTGTAATACACATCAACACCTGAAAGCTTTGCCTAATTCATTTTCTTGAAGGGGAGAAGAGGAAAGGAAGATGCTTATTTATATTCAGTGTTTTTCCACAAATTACATTAACATTCTCATTAAATGGAAATTGTTTTGTTGATCAGGAGCTGAAATGCCATACGGGTTAGAGAAGGAAGGTTAGTCAGGTACAGTGGCATCCCAAGTATTTCTTAACGTTCTTAAGGTGTCGGAAAACAAAATGTTCATTTAATATGATACTGCGACCAGCCATTTTTATGGTAGACTGTTAGTCCCAGGAACATAATTCCACAACCGGAAAGGCCATAGGAGAGCAAATCTGCATGCAGGACATGATAAATTGTCTTATGTGATTTCATCTGCTACAATCACGACTGTTCATTCATCCGAAATTAAATGCAAAAGTACTCTTACTATTTTGAATCACTAGTGACACCTGTAATGAACTTCTGTCTCTTTGGTCATGCCGATATCATGGAGTCCATTTCCAAAATTGCAATAATTATTTAAAAAAAAACCCTCACAGACAAGAAAGTAAAACAGTGATAGAGATAGCTAGCTTTTCACAGAATCACAGAATGGTTGAGGTTGGAAGGGACCTCTGAAGTTCATCTAGTCCAACCACCCTGCTCAAGCAAGGGCTCCTAGAGCACATGAACCAGGATTTC
The DNA here is from genome assembly GCF_000700745.2 of Antrostomus carolinensis. Lineage (NCBI taxonomy): Eukaryota > Metazoa > Chordata > Aves > Caprimulgiformes > Caprimulgidae > Antrostomus > Antrostomus carolinensis. The sequence goes on from NW_010315599.1 coordinate 58,786, forward strand.
GTCCAGATGTTTTCTGAATATCCCCAGGGAGGGAGATTCCACAACCTCTCTGGGCAACCTGTTCCAATGTTCAGTCACCTTCACAGTAAAGAATTCCTTCCTTGTGTTCAGGTGGAACTTCGTATGCTGCAGTTTATGCCCACTTTCCTTCAAACCTCTTTTTTGTCTGGCAAAATTGCTCCAGAAGTTTTGGACTGTAGTGGAGTCCACAGCCACCCATGTTTCCATGGGAAAATTTTTTTTTCTGAGATCTTTATCAAGCAACTGCTAAGGGTAGCACAGGGTGCTTCCCGATTATTGCCAGATTCCCAGAAAATGAGGGTGGTCTACTGCTCTCCAGAAGAAGAGAGGGAAGGAGGAAAAGAGTGAAGGAAGGAAGGAAGGAAGGAAGGAAGGAAGGAAGGAAGGAAGGAAGGAAGGAAGGAAGGAAGGAAGGGTTGGGATAGAGAGTGAGACCTCCTTGTGGAGGCTGGTCCTTCCCTGCAGAAGAGATTGCTATCTTTTCGCTCCCTTCTCCCACCTTTCCCAAATAGTCACAGGCAAACTCAACACTATTTTCCCCAGCGCCAGGTCCTTCCCTCTTCCAAACTCTCTGACGTCAATTCCACCTGCAGCTTTCTATGTTCCCCATGACTTTTCCCAGTACAATGACGTGATTTGGAACAACCCTGGGCTGGTCAAGTCATTTGTTGTGCCACCTATAACACTTGTGTGATCTAAAATCCTACGCAAGTAAAGTGTATCTTATGGTTTCTTTACTTTGTCATGACTGATCCATTCAGCTCAAATGGTAAATAATGAACAAGACTCATCAGGCTGATTTTTGCTATGCCCTAGATATCTTTGTTTCTGTCTTCTCCAAAATCTGTTGGCATCTCCAACACTTGATGGTTCTGAGGAGGGACAAATGATGATACCATTTAATAATTTCCTGAATAAATTATTTTAAACCTTTACATTTAAAGGAATGGACTCAATGTAATTATGACATTAAACAGTGCGCTGAAGGAGCAAGGAAAAAGTTAGAATTATCTTAATGCATGTTCATTGCATGGCAGCTCTGCCTCCTCTTCTGAAGCTTTTATGAAAATCAAAGTCCTATTGTAGATTCTGTTTCCCTTCCTGAGAATTTATAATGCAAAACTAAAAAATCAGATAATTTTTTCTTCATTAAATGCTGAGGTTTTTGTTTACATTCAAGCAACTGCTTGTGGTTTTTATATTTAAAATTAATAAATTTTTGAGTCATTAATCATTCTCCTAACATTACCTCTAAGTATGATCCTTTGACTGGGGAGTCTTTTGGAAGTTAGCACAAACTTTTTTTTTTTTTTTTCCTCCCACCTTTTCACATTCCATTTAAGGAAAAATAATGAAAGAAATAATTTACTTCCAGCTGTTTACATTCTTTATTTTTCTGTCTTCCCTCTCTCTTCCCTCTTTTTTTCATTTTATTCTGAGTTAAAGTTTCAGATTTATTTGCCAAAGTATTAGGTGTAATGAATTAGCAACAACTAAAGCTCTAAAAAGACTGGTACCAACTAGCTAGAAAGCCACTTTGCAAAAAAGGACTTAAGATGTTCTGGTAGACAACTGAACACAATTCAGAGTGTGCCCTGGCAGGGCCGAAGGCCATCTGCATCCTGCACTGTATTAGCAAAAATCTACAAAAAAGTGAAAGGAAGTCATTTTTTTGCTATTTCACGTTTGTGAGATTGCATCTGGAACAGGGTCTGGTTTTGCACTCCCCAGTACAAGGAGATTGTTGACATACCAGTGCAGGTTCAGTGGAGGGCTACTGAGATGTTTAAGAGGCTGGAGCACCAAGCCTGAGGAGAAGCTTAGACAATAAAGTTTGCTCTGCCTCGAGACAAGAACACTAAGGGGAGAGTAGAGCTGACTTCATTCCATGCCTGATGTTAGAAAAGACAAGTTCAGACTCTTCTTAGAGGTATATAGACAAAGTGACAGGAAAAGAGAGAAGCTGCATCAAGGGAAATTCCATTTGGATATTAAGAATAGTATCGTCATAAAACAAGTGATCACACACTGGAGCAGGTTGGCCAGAGAGGTTGTGTAGTCTCCTTTTATGGACACAATCAAAACTGCCCTGGACAAGACACTGGGGAACCTTTTTTAATTCCAGCAGAACTAGGACCAGAGATCCTTGTCAACCTGTTATTCAGTGATTCTCTAACCCAGAACCAGGGCTGAACTATGGTAATGGCCTTTCAAAAAAACTTTAAAATAACCATTAAATAAATCTATGTCAGCTTGGTCTCAGGTGGCAGTGAGTGTCCTCTACAAAGCAATTAAGTACATTTATGTTATTACATTTTTTGCAGCTTCATGCATTTCATATTGTAGCCCTTTCCCATGCCTCATTTTATCTTGTCAGAATTAGTTTGTCTTCTCCATTTTCTCCATGACAGAGAGATGGCTTAGGACATCCAAGTGGCTTGTAAACCTACTTATATATCCATAACATATTAAATATACTTCCCTTGCTATGTTTTTAATGAGCTAACAATGTAGAAGCCCATGATGGTATTACCTAGAAAGAATAAGGGTAAGGTTGTTCTTTTAGTTATCACTTCACTTTTTCATGACCAAGTGGTTATGCGAGAAATTGCAAATACTTGCACAACAGTGTAGTTGTCTGTGCAAATACTGCCTGACTTTTGAACTCTTTGAGCACCAACGGACAGCTATTCAGCTGGAGGGTCATAATTTCAGATGTGTTCAAAAGATACTCCTCACTTCACTCAGTTTTCAGTTATGTTTCCATAGTGCTCTTATATTCCTTCCCTCAACATTCTTAATTAGTCTACTACCACAAGATAAATGGTTCACAGAATGACATGTAGTGACCAGTAACTACATGATATACAATCACGCCTTTCTGATCCTTCTGATTTATCTCCAGTCTTCTCTATTAGAAAATGCTATTTTAGAAACTATGGTGACATCTAACACTCTTTTTAACTCTTTCTACATAAACTTTAAAGTTCTTTTATTTGGAGATGAGGAACCATAGTGTTCACCAGAAGCAGGTGTAGACGAATTTATAGAACAAGTTTGAGCAAGCATGTTTCTGCATGTCAGTTTACCTTTGGATAACTGAAGAATCATAAGTTTGTAGTCCAAGTGTTAACTAGTACTATTGTGGAGTCTTTAAGGAAATTAATCCATAGATTGATGGATAACATTTGTGGGATGAGTCACTTGTGGCTCATCAGAGATCTTATCTTTGAAGGACATTTTTACTCCCATGGGTCATACCTACACTTGAAGCTGCCTGCGTCTAATTCTTTTTAGAAAAAGAAATAAAAATCTCTTCAGTTCTTGAAGTACAGAAGATTATTACTCCCAGTGGAAAGAGGAAAATCACCAGCATGGAAATATATACATATAATGCTCTATTCTTTATGTACAGTTGCAAATACATAGTTATTACACAATACTAAAAAGTTGTGTTACTTTTAAAATGTCCATACATTTTCTGGTCTTCAAAGACAGATTATATGCCAACACCTATTAAGAAATTATATTTTTCAAATAGCTTATTAACTTTGTCTTTCTATTTTCCATTTTGTCTTTTTGTCCTTTATTCTCTATTCATGTCATGGATATATCTTTTTCATTATATTTCAGCAATAAAGCATCTAAAAAGTCATATTATCTTGGTATTTAGCCTTAAGAAATTACTGTTTCTGGGGAGTGAAGAGAAACTGAACTGTTTACAGTTCACATCCTGACCTCCCCCCCATATCTTTTAACTCAAAGCACCTGCTCATTGGACAAGCACATGGAATATTTCACAACAGACATAAGCTCTGTGAGAGACTCTTCTCTCTTTGATCCAGTTAGTTTTCCTTTTGCCAGAGAGATGTACAGTGCAGAGCCAACTGCAGGAGTAAACCACTTCAGAACCCAAACAGTGCCTCTATTATGTTGCAAACAAGCAATACGTAAACATACTTTGTGTTAGGTAATGAACAGCTGTGGTAGTGAGCAAAGCCAGGTGCAGACATAGTGAGGCTGCAGAAAGGTATTAGCTTCACTCCTGAGTTAACAAATGTGGAACCTTTTTCCAGAGGAAATGCATTGAACACATCTGACTTCACTCTGCGCAGGGATTCCTGTCAGATGAGTTATTCCCAGAGCCACTGTTTTCTCCAGACTCCACTCAACCACTTCACTCCTCATTTGATTTTCACTATATAGCATGACAACTTAGTCTGTGAGCAGCCTAACTGCTATCATTGCATCTGATTTAGTCAATTATTTGGTTTGATTTTTTTCTAGATAAAGCTAGTTGTTTGTATCCATTTACCAGTATTTTAAGCACTTACAACTTTAAATACTTATTATTTCACTTTAAAAACCATCAAAATAATGAAGTTAACAGGAGTTCTGTGTTCTACAAGTCTTAAATTCCTTTGCTTTGATATTTGTTCTGGTGCTATTTTCTTCCTCTATCCACATATACAGCATCATGTTTACAGTTATTGCTGTGTACTAATCATTGGCTAATGATTCATGGGGTGAGTACTCCAAATAGCACATGGTATTTCTGAAGAACTACCCTAGGAGACTTTTAGCTCCACTTCAAGTATTTTTACACATAAAACTCAGGGTATCACCAAAATAATAGAATATCTTAAAGCAAGTGCATGTTTCTCAAATATCATCTGAGAATACAGAATGACTCAGAAATGTTCAATGATAAGGACAGAAAATAATATCAACTTCAACTACAGCTTCTTTCTTCAGGAAAAATGTTATTCCTTTGTTAAGCAAGGCCTCTTGATTAATGTGCTTCTGTATTTATTCTTACAACCTGGCTTGCTTCCTATAGATTAAAGTCAGCTTTCATTTAGAGTAGGATATCTAATAACTGCTTGGGGAGGTGAAAGCTGCCTCTGAGAGCAGTCTTCTTCATTCAGGCTCTTTCACAAATGCTGAATGGCTACCTTCATGTACCAGGCACTTTTTAAAATTATCAGGTATGGGAGGATAACCCCATAATGTATGTATGAATTTTAACAAGGGCAAGTGCCAGATCTTATACCTGGGACAAGACAACCCTGGACACACACACAGACTGGGGAAGGAGAGGCTGGAGAGCAGCCCTGCAGAGAGGGACCTGGGGGTTCTGGTCGATGGCAAGTTGAACATGAGCCAACAGTGTGCCCTGGCAGCCAAGGGGGCCAACTGTGTCCTGGGGTGCATCAAGCACATCATAGCGAGCCAGTCGAAGGAGGTGATCTTCCTGCTCTGCTCTGCACTGGTGTGGCCTCACCTCTAGTACTGGGGGCAGTTTTGGTTGCCACAGTATAAAAAGGACATAAAGCTACTAGAGAGTGTCTAGAGGAGGCCACTAAATTGCTGAAGGGTTTAGAGGGGAAGCTGTATGAGGAGAGGCTGAAGTCACTTGGTTTGTTCAGCCTGGAGAAGAGGAGACTGAGAGGAGATCTCATTATGGTCTAGAACTTCCTCCCAAGGGGAAGAGGAGGGTCAGGCACTGATCTCTTCTCTCTGGCAACCAATGATAGGACCAGAGGAAATGGCAGGAAGATGTGCCAGGGCAAGTTTATGTTGGACATGAGGTTCTTCACCCAGAGGGTGGTGGAGCACTGGAACAGGCTCGCCAGGGAGGGGCTCATGGCACCAAGCCTGACAATATTCCAGAAGCATTTGGACAACATGTGGCCTCAGACACATGGTCTGAATCTTGGGATTGTCCTATGCTAGGATAGGAGTTGGACTTGATGATCCTTGTGGGTCCCTTCCACCTCACAACATTCTATGATTCTATGATAATTCAATCTTCAGGGAGGTTTTCTGCAGGAGAATGGAAAAGGGGACCACCCAAAAGGCAATGTCCAGATGGGGTCATATGAAACTGTGCGTAAAATATCACAAACCTAATGTATTGCATATCCCTGCCCTGCTTACATACTAATCTTTTGCCAGTGAGCTGACATGAGTAATGAAAGGTTAATGGGGATATAGGGCAAATGCTTTCCATGCTAACTGTAAATATGGAAGCAACTCAATCTTGGACATCCTTGGGACTAATTTACAGTGAAGTAGTCAGGTCAACAGGAGAGCAGGTGCTGTAATGGGAACAACCGTCTCTCTCCCAGCAAGATCAGCTAGGTCTACATTGACTTCTTACTGGAAAATTAAAGCGTGAATAATGTGTGGAATAATATGTGAGTGTCCTCCTGTATCAAACAGAAGTATTATCCTTCCTCCTAACAGTAGACCGTCTAAGGGGATAAAAATTCCTAATGCTAGAAGCTTAAAAAGAACTCTGTACTGTGAAGCAGAGGAAATGTGACTTTCTGCTTCACTGTTGATCATAAGGTCAAATGTGGCCATGCTGGGGTAATTCAGCAGATCAGTGTATTATTTTGTGAGTCACTTATTTCTTCAGGAAGGAGGATTGCGTAAGGATTCCAACTGGGCATTAATTGACTTCAAGATTGGGGCACATACTTAGAAACTTCTAAGAATGGTAAAATGTTAATATCAAAAGATGTCAGGAGTGGGGTGTTAGTAAGGATGTTAATTTAAGACTAATGGATATCAACATTTTTTTTCTGGGTAAACAGAGCAAGAAAAATCTGACATTTTAATTTCAAACTTTCTTTCACACAGAGAGTTGCAAATCACTTCGTGTGTTTTGCTATGTTCAGTTTTGAACTTGTGTGTCATATTTTACTCTTTCAGTTTAAATGTTATTAGTCACTTCTAATAAGATCTTATAAGATTAAATTCTTAATAAATGTTGTATGTGATATCTGTGTGTGACAAATTCAGAAAAACGTGTTGAAAACCCTTGTGTTTCTAGAACTCTGAAACATTAGAGGTTTTTTGGCGGGGAGGGAGGCGGAAAGGGTCTTGTAAAGTTAAGAGCTGTTCACTGTCCTTTTTCATGGTGGGATTTCACAGTTACAGACAGTTCCTTACCCTGCTGGCCGGCTGTTTGGCATGATTTTAAGTCTCTGAGATTTCTCTGTTTCTGTTGGGAGTTTTTAATAGGAAGGAGGAAGAATAATTTAAACATAGCAGCATTGTTAAAGAAACAGGTAGGCAAGTATATGAAACTAGTACAGGCTGTTACTTGGTTTAGTGATCAAGAAATGTTTATGCAGTTTGGATCTTTGTGAACTTTGTTCTGCCTTGGCCTTCTGATTCCCTGTAGTCTATTTTTATCCAAGAGATCAAGAGATCATCTGTTAAATATCTTACCTAAGACATCCTAAAGGAAAGTAATCTCAGCTGTCATTATATCAGTAAGTTAAGAACAGGTATAAGTCTTGTATAGTACTGAGATAATTTAAAAGCCACAGCTTATAGTATAAGGCATGAATCACTGTCAGTAGCTATCGGCACAGAGAGATTGATAAAACAAAATGATTGCTAGACTACCTTCAGGTTTTAAGCACAGCTGGCTATTCAGTTATGTAACAGATCAGGTGTTTGCTCAGTGACTGTGGCACCTTGACCTTAGCAGGACTTGGTACAGTTTATTTCTTTGTCATTTAGGGCCTGTCATTAGGGCCTGGTGAACAAGTCTTATTAAGAGCGGCTGAGGGAAGTAGGATTGTTTAGTCTGGAGAAGAGGAGGCTGAGGGGAGACCTTAGCACTCTCTACAAGTACCTGAAAGAAGCTTATAGTAAGGTGGGTGTTGGTCTCTTCTCCCAAATAACAAGTGATAGGACAAGAAGGAACAGCCTTAAGTTGTGCCAGGGGAGGTTTAGATTAGATATTTTGAAAAAAATTATTCACTCAAAGGGTTGTCAAGTATTGGAACAGGCTGCCCAGGGAAGTGGTGGAGTCACCATCCCTGGAGGTATTTAAATAATGTGTAGATATGGTACTTGGGGACATGCTTTAGTGGTAAACTTGGCAGTGCTAGGTTTATGGTTGGATTAGATGATTGTAATGGTCTTTTTGAACCAAACTATTCTATGATTCTATGTTTTACTTTCAAGGAGATGAGCGGGGTATATTTACAGCGCATTTTGTGTTTGCAATTGCCCCAAGATGCTAGGACATGAGCCTTTGCTGCAGCAGAGCCTTCCATGGGCTCTGGGGAATAGCAGAAGAGAAAGCACAAGCCTGAGTCTTGCTTCTTCTCTTCTGGCAGATAGAGGAGTATAAACATGAGGGCAGGGGGTGCCTTCTGCCACCTCTCTCACCCATTTTCATAGAGTGACTTCATGATAGACTGTGCCTCAATTCCCAATGTGTAAAATGGGAATAAAGTATTCTTAAGAGACATTTGTAATTTTAAAGATGTCACTGAAGTTTGTAACTATTTCATTCAAATCATCTGTGCTCAGACATTTGTTTGTGCCTTTTAGCACTAAAAGTCAAGGAAGTACAAAAAGAAAAAACAATTAGGCTTCCAAGTGACCAAGCTAAAATTCCATTAGCTTTTATAACCTATATAAAAGAGTTTATTACAGCAGAACTTGTTGTCATGTTCATAAGAGTATCATGATCTATCTTCACATAAGATACATATACATGTAGGAATTAATTCCTTAATGAAGGAATAAGACTTTACAGTACATTCATGCATTAGATTTACATGTTTACAAACTGAATAAGGATGTTCACAGCATCATAAAAGTTTGGTAAAACCAGGCTATGTTTTTAAGGTATTTGCAAAGCTGATGTTTAACCATGTTGTGGCTGGTAACTATGAAAATGTGTGCCTGACACTAACCAGTGGAAATACCTGTGTGGTGAAGCATCCAATCAACAGATACGTTTGGTGTTTGAGGATTAACAGGATATATTTAAGGTTGACTTTGAGAAAGGGTTATTTCAATAGGATGGGGTGACTGAAAGCTTTTGTTGTTCTTGATCTCACCTTGCTGGAGAGGCCTTGCATATGGTAACAGTTGTTAGTTTTCCTTTGCTAGCATGATTGCTTGAGGCTCTTAACAGTTTCCAACATGTAATTGATCGGTAGAAATAGAAAGACTTAATACTTCCATTTATAATGTTCATGTGAGTGTTTAGAAGGACGAACTTAAGTAAGGAACAAATAATATGGTGATGTATCTTTATTTAAGAGTCATCAGTGTGAAACTTTCTTGGCAAAATTTGTGCAGCACTTAAAATTTAGACTCTGTCAGTATATATATAAATATACCTATACATGTATATGTACATACATGCAGACAGACATAGGTATTCCTAATATATATGTATGGGGACAGTGTTGAATACAAACCTTTTTTTCCTGTTCCTTAAAGCTCAGAACTGTATAGAAGAAATAGAGCAGGGATCATGACAAACCTACAGAAGAAACTATTCTTATAAGAAAGGACTGTAACAATGAGGTTTGTGCAAGACAGGTGTATGTATTAGTCTCTAAAAGTATTTTTTAAATAGTTCACTTTTAATGTCCATTTTAGATGTCCATCAGTTGTACACTGAACCAGGCAGGACAGGCTGAACTAGGAAGGTTTTTTCCTCTGGAAGAAAGAATCTAAGACACCAGATGCTGCAGAACCTATTGTGCATTGTCCCATGAAAACATACTAGAAATAACCGAAAGCTGAGAAGCCCTTTTTTTGCAGTACTTCACAAACAAAGTTTGACCAAAGTATAGCTACACATATGCAGCTCTTGACCTCTAGCAGCTCTTATCAGTATCTGGAAAGGCTGATCATCTGTAAACCATTTTACCCACAGTTAGAGGACCTTCATATGGAGGCAAGAAGCTTTCTTTATCAGTGATGTTCAGCAGTGAAGAGATGTTTGATTATCTGCATGTTTCTGGAGTAGGTTGTAACCGAATCAGAGCAAAAAGTTATTTTGTTTTACTCATATGTTATAGGGAAGATAAAGAATGGAAGAAACTATCTTTATTTGCTGAAGCTATAAAGCAGTATCGTACAATGAAGTGAACTAAAGCAAATGAGGATAATTAGTGGAAAATCCAGGAGCTGTCTAAACTCTGTAACTGCTGTTTCAGAAGAGCAAGAAAGGCACTGAAGGACATCAGCATCAGAATAAGATTTTTGGAGAAAAGACTTTCATATAGCAAGGCAGATTGGAAATTTCCAATTGAGGGATGATTAAGTTATATCAACTTGATTTAACAAGGTGAAAGTACAATTAGAAGAGAGTACTGAAGGGAAGGAAGTAATTGTAACCAAGCACAACTAGCCTAGAACAGCAATTGGCTATGAATGCATTAAAATTGTTATTTATTTGTAGCTAGCTGAGCTGTTGAAGAGCTAAATCTAAACTTTAACTTTGGAGAAACAGAAAACACAATACTTCCTTGTTTGTGATCTTGTTTTGAGAAAAAGTATTGGCTCACAAAAAACAGATTCAGTGATAATGAATGATGTGGGTTTTTTGTGAAACCTGCTTCTCTATTCCGTTTTTATATTATTACAGAGTAACTCTATTCTGTCATGACTCGCTGCCATTAACAGTAAGGTAGAGAAACAGGTCAGGAAATAAAATACCTTTGGTAAGGAAATAAAGTTTAGTCTGAACAACTGGTCTACACAAAGCGGAAAAGAGAAGCAGCACTTCCTCCCAGGAGAAATGGAGTTTCAGAAGGTAATTCGCTAATAAATGAGATAAGGGAACTGGAGGCCAGAGCTGATTAAATTAAAGGTTTGAAATCACAAATTAACAGTAAAACAAGCTGTCCAGAGAGAAAACTGCAACCAGTTAGGGTGTGTTCTGTAAGGGATCACTCAAACTGCCTCGAAAGGAACAGGCAGAGAGTGACCCTGTAGTAGAATTTGAATCCCAAAAGGAACTGCATTGTTATGCAGGGAAATCACTAGAGAAGGAATACAGCACAATCTAATTTAGCAGAAGTGGCCTATATTTACCATTTAACCCCAAAGTAGCACACTAGAATAGCTAATTTAGATTGATAGGAGTATAAAATATAGTGTTTTCTAAAAACTTTCAAGGACGACGGAAAGCAGATGTGTAGTTTGAAGTCACTGGGTGAAAGGAAATCCTGAGAGAGTCCTTTTAGAGCTTCTGAAAATAAAAGGTATGTTTAACCTTCAAACTAGCAGCAGACTCAAATCCTTAAAAAGGATGGATTGAAAATCAGTTTAAGCAATAACCAGGATGGTGATGTTTTAACTGCTCTTCTTCTGGACGGTCTAGACAAATAGAAGACCTTAAGTATTCATCAATATTTTATGTAGGTTTATTGCATACATAGAGTATGCTTGTTTTTCAGCATTAGGATTTAATTTCATATACTATATAAAACATATTTCTTTGTGCTGGCCTGGAAAAAGTGGAGGATCTTGTTAACTTTGTTAGAAATAGTGAGTTAGACCTGTACATTGCTGAAGATGGGTAATAGAAACTGCTCTTACAAGCTGAGGAGGAATACATGTCATGTACTTTCTGACCATATAAAACAGACTTCTGAGTCCCATTCACTGAATCGTCATGTTACTTCTAGGCAGCAGTTTCCAGTGTTGTTTCTGGACATTACAACCTGGTACTTCAAACATATTAATAAATAATTTCTCTACTTGCTGCCAATTCGGGCTTCACATTAGGTGATCAACAGCGATGGTGATGGAGCCAGGATTTTCTTGATGGAGCTAGGCTCTTCTCAGTGATGCCCAATGGTAGGACAAGGGGCAATGGGTGTGAGCTGGAACACAGGAGGTTCCGCTTAAACTTGAGAAGAAACTTCTTTACTCTGAGGGTAACAGAGCACGGGAACAGGCTGCCCAGGGAGGTTGTGGAGTCTCCTTCTCTGGAGACATTCAAAACCCGCCTGGACACCTTCCTGTGTGATCTCATCCAGGTGTTCCTGCTTTGGCAGGGGGGTTGGATTGCATGATCTTTCGAGGTTCTGTTTCAAAAAAGGAGTAAAATCCCACTGGATTATGGGTTTGACCTGTTTGAAACACAATGTTGATGTAATTGCAGTAAATCTACCTTTCAGTGAAAACACAGAAGGAACAACTGTTTCTCAGGTAGTCTGAATTCTGTGCAGCTAAATTCTGAAGATTAAAAAGAACATCCAAGGACTCCAATAGGGGGAAATGTCCAATATGTCAAGTAAGTTCAATTTGAGAGATGATGTATAGACTTTTTCATTAAACTAAGTTGTTACCCAGAATCATTAGGACTAAATGTTCCCATTTTTTATTTTATGTTGATGTAGCATTGAATCAGGGAGTTATTAGGTTGTTCTTTCTTTTTTTTTTTTTCCCTTGGTTTGCATAATATTTGCAAATTAAAACTCCAGGATATTATAGAATGATACAGTTGATTTAAAATAAATAGGAATATTCTGACACTTGGTATAAATGCCACGGAAATAGTGCAGAGTAGCGTTGTAATTTCATGCTTTATGATGTACACAGTAGAATAGACAACTTGAAATTAGCAGTTGCTTTTTCTCTTTTTATAATTATTTACAAGCACCAAAGCATGTTGTGTTTGCCTTAAGAGTCTTATAAGGCCCTTCTTTCTTTAGCAGCAGCAGTAATGATTTTTTCACATTCTGTATGCTTGGGATTTTTTAGCAGTAAGGCTGACATCAGTCAGTTAGTACAGATCATGGCAAGTCATACCCAGTGAGGTGATAGGTGTAGTAACACCTGTATGATTCTGTCTTTTGACCAAGTTGAGACCTGTGTTCATAATTAAACTGTTCACACTGTTTCTTTCTTTCCCAATGAAGGATGGATGACAATCTTCAGAAGTTGTTGTGTAATGTATTCTAATTCAAAAGAAGGTGAGGGAGGATTAAAGATATATAAGAAAAAAAGGAAAAAGTATTTCAAGCCTTGCCCAATGTACGCTCTGTGGTAGTGCCTCTTCATAGCAGTAGTTGCTGCAACAGCTAGACTAGGATCCCATGGCTTGACCTAGTGGTTCCTCCCAGCCTCTGAGGTATGGCTATGAGTTAGGGCAGCAGAAATCAGTACAACAAAAATTGTGCAGGAAAATAATTATTGCGAAAGATTATTTTATACTGGACAATAGCACTGCTTAGGAAGGACTTACAGAATGTAAGTCCCATTTTCTGTCATCTCCCTTAGGATCATGCTGCTGAAAAATGATTCCTAACTGAAGTCTTCCCTTTCTGAAATGCATAGTAATAGAAGAGATACTGTTCTACAACTGCCCAGTTATGAGCACAGTTCTGCAGGCATAGGCTTTGTCTTTTATAAAGGGTGGGGGGAAAGCATCTTTCTCATGCTTTTCACAATAATGAAACTCTCCATCTAAGCCATCATGGCATATCACTGATCACAGCTCTTTGACTTAGAGAGGAAAGTGGATTTAAATTAAATTTAATTGTGCACATAGAGTTTTCCAGATTGAAAATTTCTGTTGAAGAACATGATAAAAATACTACTTAATCATGAACTACACAAACTATGCAACCTGAAATCAAACAAAAAGTTCATCACAGGTTTGATATGTATATGTACTACCTTGTCTGAGCCATAAATACCAAGAATGTTCTGATTTCCCCCGGAAATTACTCTTTGGTGTTTTGCTTCTCCATTCCCCATTCTTCTTTTCAAATTATTATATTTTTGAATATGTGGCACATGTGAAATCTAATGAAGGTTTCAAAGGGATGCACAACCAAGTGTTCCTACTCTCAGCACATCCTTTACTGCACATGTTAGGACATATGATCTCAGGAAGCCCTACTAGACTGACCAGACTACTGGACAGGTTCAGTTGCAACATTATTAGCAACAGAATTATAATCAAATCTAGAGGCTTAAGAGAGATGAAAAGCCTGTTGTGTGAGGCCCTGTGTTGGTACTGATGCCAAAGAACATTGGTTTCTATGGATGTCAGGATTTTATCCCTGCTAATACAGAAATAACAAGACTCTTTCTCAAGGTCATACAGCAGTTCGGTAGCCAAGGCTTAGCTATAACCTGGATCTTCTGAATTCCTTCTTTACTGTCTTATCTGTTGTACCATATTGCATTTCCTGTTTTAACCTGTTAACTCAAGAATCCCCAAAAGACAAATAAAATAGGCTATTTCTGCTTCTTTCTGCACAACAGCTCCTTTTTCTTCACTGTCTGCAAGACTGTATTACAGCAACCCTCTAGACTTTTCTTCTCAACTGCAGTCAAAGGGCTAGAGGAAGGATAGAGTTGTCTCCTTTGCACAAGAAAAACACCTCAGCCTGCATTACACATGTCTGACCCATGAGAGAATGCGACTAAGAAAATCTTCAGGAAAAGTACTTGAAAATTTTCCTAAAAGGTATTCATATGTCATATTACAAGCACTTACAATGTACTGAAATATCTTCAGATTGTTTTCTCCCTGCTGCTGGTGATCAGCAGATGTGAAAGTGCAGGTGCACTGTAGAAGAGGATTGCAGTGTTGCTGGGTGATTTCATACGAAGTGACTGATGCATTTGTGTGTTAATTGGTATATACCGTAAAGCTGTTCATAATGTATCAAGCATCTACAATGTATGGAAGTCTGGCATGAACTTGCTAACTTATCCTTGAACAATCCAATGTCAGAAATATTATGCAATAATTAAATTCAAAAAGTACTATAGGTAACCTTTAAGAAGATTATTATTATGTGAGCTAGCAACTAGACATGGTAAAAGCAGCAGTTATTTTATTCCAAAAGTAAACCAAGTTGACTCGTGAAGCATACAAGGGCAGATTATGACATGCAATGTACAGCTGTAAAAGCCAAGAACATAGTGACAACATTGGCCTCTGATGCATAGCCTCTTGTAATTGCCCATTACATAATCCATGTAGCAATTTACCCTCTAATGAAAGGAAGAGAACACAGCCTCATAAAAATGAATTAAATATGAACATCAAACAAGCAAGCAATGATACAAGATGACAGTAAACATTACCCAGGATACAATTACTTCAGAATGTGATTTCTCAGATGTCTGTTATCTATATGTTTTCTCAGTTATCATAGGCAGGGTTTGTAACATCACCTATCATTAAGATTGCCTAACATCTGCCATTATAAGACTTAGTTTTTAATTGCTTATAAATCTAGAAAAATATAACGTTAGGCTGAAGTTTTATGCTGGATGTCTGCTTTGTCTAAATTTTTAAAAATGTTAACCAAATATCTTCAGCAGTGTGCAAGGTCAAGAACATAAAGAAATGTGATTTTTTTTTTTTTTTTGGGGGGGGGGGGGGCGGGCAGGGAGGGGGTAGGGAGAACTAATAGGGCCTGACTGATGCCAGTACTCATTTTTCTCCATTTCATCTGAGTTCAGGTATTTCTACAGAGGACTGTATTAACCCTGTAGACATATCTTCAATGTCCTGAATACAGTCTAATTGTCTTTTGAATACTGGGAGGTTGACAGAAGAGCTGAAAGTCTGAAACAAGACAAAAAAGAATAACAAATTATTTTAATGTCTTCTAAGCACTCAGGGTAATTTAACCTGTTGCAGCTTTTCAGGTACTAGTTACTAGTTTGCACTAAACTTGAAATATAACTATTATTTAATCTTTGTGACCTTTTTCATACAGTGATGAATGAGTAAGATGACTGTTCAGGAAATGTACTATACACTTATAATTAGTTAGACCATGCCAGGCATTGAATGAGATGCTGTGAAAGGTAATGTAATGAGGATGACCAAATCCTGAGCTCTTCCAAAGGCAGTCGTTTGGATGTTCAGTCTTCTGAAGTGATTCTGATCTCAGACAGATTTTACAGGTTTTGCAGAGGTGTATCAGAAAGCAGAGTCCCTTACAGCACTTAGATACTTTAGTCTTTTAAATAGCTAGAAATGCCTTCTCTCTCAGGTCCCAAAGTCAGTCATTGGCAAGAACTACACTGACCTTGCTGTGAAGCCACAGCAACCTTGAAAACCCTTAGTTATTCATTACTTATTCATAGCTAAGGGTGAAATTGCTCCTTCTGCTATTCAGCTATTGCTGAACAGTTTTTTATCCCAACACTGTGTCTCCTGTCAATATTGTTGTTACTATTCCTCAGAAAAATATATTATTTTACTTTTTTTTTTTTCTCTAATTCCTGATGCTCTTAGCATTATTTTGGATGCATTGTAATTGTCTCACCATTCTGGAAAGCATATTGTACAGAAAAGAACCAAGAATCTAGCCTCATTCAAAAATGTTCAAAAATCTACTTTTTCACAACTGTATAATGTTGAAAAATGTGCTTTTCTTTTTTTAAAAAAAAAAGTTCAAAAAAAATTACTTGGTATCAACAGAGAAGAAGAAAAAGAGGAATGTATTTTTGGTTTAGATCAGTGGTGGGCAGCAATCCAGGAACTTAGAAATCCAGATTTGGTCTGCAACAGACTTAGGGAGCAGAGTACAACAGAAAACATAAACTGTTGCTTTTCATCTTCATGTGCTGTAAACCAAAAACTGACAAACAAGTTTTGGATTTCCTCAAAGCTTCTAATGTCATTTCCACAGTTTTGAGTCCCTTCTTCAGTATCACTTTTTAATAACTCTCAGGCCGCTTCTGGAAGTGACCAGTCTACCAGCATGGCCAGTATTATCATTTACTTTCAAGCAGTTTGAAAATGTAGCAGCTGAGCTACATTTTTGCAAAGCTAAATTTTAGAGTTGTATGCCTCTGAAGATCCCTTCCCAAGACTTTTTGTGCCTCAGTTTCTGGCTGTACAGTCAATATATCAATACTTCTTTACCACGTAGAGATGTCGTGAGGATCAGCATGTTTGAAGTGGCTGAGAGATGATAGGCACAATACTTGGAATAAGCATATAATTTGGGGACTTAGAGATTTTTTAAAGGTTTTACTTCAAATGCGCATCAGAGAATTTTTGTGGTACAATAGAGCCACAACATGCTAAAGTCACATAACCTGTCAGGAGCATCTAACTGCACTCTACATTATGAGACCTGCCCAATGCCTCCAGCGTGTTCTCCTGGGGCAGCAAAAGCACTCTCTTGTTTGTAAGACAAAGGCCACATTACATGGACATTCATCTGTCCTTTTGCTCATTTTTTACTTTTCTTTGCTTTGTGGAACTTAAAACTGACTTTAGGCGAATTCAGATTTCAGGCTAGAGAAGTGGTAGTAATTTCAATCAACTGGGTCTTGAAGGCCCAAACTCTATTAATTGATAGCATGGGAAACCTGCTTTATTTCTCTGTATGTTCCTTCCTTTCTCCCCATTTCTTCTTGTCATATCCTTAGAAGCTTAGAGTCTGTCTTCATTTATGCACCTACCCATTGTCTGTTATGATGGGACCTTGATTTTTAAATTCTGTTCTGGTATTGCTAATTCTTTATTTCTGTTTTTGTTGACAAGAGATATTACCAGTTAAGAAGGTTATTATTTAACATGAAATAGTTAATAATAAAACTCTAGGCTCTGACAATCAGAAATTGAAGTGCATGAGGAACAAGAATAGGGATGAGGTGTTACATTACTATCAGAAGCAGTATTTCACTGGTGCTGAAAGCAGCAGACTAGACAGTAGTCTGTCTAATGTTGCAACATTAACCTTACCGTTCTATTCAGAAACAGAATTCACAAGCTGACAGTGATTGATCTAAAATTAAAAATCAGGTAAAAGTTTCCTTTACTGTTGCGGTCAGGAAAGAGGGCAAGGAACTCCTGTGTTGTGTTTGTCTTCATAGTTTTTTATATAGATTAAAAGAGGTATGGAACAGGGAAGACAAATGTACTGCTAAAACTGTCCAACATTGAAAATAAAGCAGAGGTTAGGAAGTCAGAACAGCTATGATCTGCTTAGGTCAAGCATTATTTTATGATTCAGTAGAATAAAAAAGATAATGCTGCTCTTTCTGATGGCAGGAATTGTTACACTTAGTAAAGAGCTAATCCAAGCTATGGATATGCAGGGACGATAGGCAAAATAACCAAAGCCATTGTGCTCTGGCCAGTAGTTTTGTACAGCCTTGGAAATTAGACTTTATTAGCAACTGTTGCCTGGGTCTCACTGGAGATTGCCAGGGGACTTTCCTATACTATATTACAAACACTAGTAGATTTAGCATTGTTATGTTAACTGAAGATTATGTATTTATACAACAGAAAAAAAATCCTGATGATACAAGGAAGCTTTAACAGAAAAGTAAAGTGAACACACATCTTTTTTTAGGGACAGCTCTCTATAATGTTTTTATAAATGATCTGGATGCAGAAATCAAATGCAAAAAAGTCAAATACAAAAGTAATTTTGTGGATGATACTAAATTTGGAGGAGCTATAGACTCCCTTGAGGGTAGAGAGGCCTCACAGAGAGATCTGGATAGACTAGAGAGATGGGCAATCACCAACCATATGGAATTTGACAAAAGTAAGTGCCAGATTCTGCATGTGGGATGGGGCAATCCTGGTTATACGAACAAATTGAGGGATGAGAGGCTGGAAAGCAGCCCCATGGAAAGAGATCTGGAAGTGTGGGTTGATGGCAAGTTGAATATGAGTTAGCAGTGTGCCCTGGCAGCCAAAAGGGCCAACCATGTCCTGGGGTGTATCAAGCACACCATCACTGGCCAGTCAAGGAGGGTGATTGTCCCACTCTCACTGCACTGATGAGGCCCCACCTTAAGTACTGTGTGCAGTTTTGGGTGCCTCAATACAAGAAGGACATCAAACTATTAGCGTGTCCAGAAGAAGGCAACCAAGATGGTAAAAGGCCTCAAGAGCAAGACTTAGGAGAAGTAGCTGAGGTCACTTGTTCTGTTCAGCTTGGAGAAGAGGAGACAGAGGAGTGACCTCATGACAGTTTACAACTTTCTCAAGGCCAGCAGCGGAGAGGGATGCTGATTTCCTCTCTCTGATGACCAGAGATGGGACACAGGAAATGGAATGAAGCTGTTTTGGGGGAAATTCAGATTGGACATTAGAAAAAGATTCTTCACTGAGAGGCTGGTTGGTCACTGGAACAGGCTTCACAGGGAAATGGACACAGCACTGTGCCTGTCAGAGTTCAAGGAGCATCTGGGCAATGCTCTTAGTCATATGGTTTAGTTTTAGAAGCCCTGTAAGAAGCAGGGAGTTGGACTCAATGATTCTTATGGGTCCCTTCCAACTTTAGATATTCTATGATTCTATGATCTTTCATATCATATAGGATGAGGCCTAGCATTCCTATGAGGGCCAAGTAATTTCTAGCACATAAATGTCACCAGACAGTAATGCCAAAATTTCCCAAACTTCCAAACAGCTCCCTGTTGTTCAACAATTTCTAAAGCTGTAGTCCTGCCTTTGGATATACTGCCATGCAGAAAGCTTAAGAAACTTGTATCATTAGTCCAGTGGGAATTCTTCCCCTAGAATCAAGGTGACCTTCTTAGTGGGTGAGAGAAAGGCTGTGGATATCATCTACCTAGACTTTAGTAAAGCCTTTAACACCATTTCCTACAGCATTCTCCTGCAGAAACTGCCTGCTCATGGCTTGGATGGGCATATGCTTTGCTGAGCGGAAAATTGTCTGGATGACTGGGCCCAAAGACTAGTGGTGAATGGATTTAAATCCATTTGGTGGCCAGTCTCAAGTAGTGTTCCCCAGGGCTCAGTATTCAAGCCAGTTCTGTTTAATATCTTTATCAAGGATCTGGTCGAGGGGATCTAGTGCGTCCTCAGTAAGTTTGCAGGTGACACCAAGTTGGGTGAGAGTGCTGATTTGCTGGAGGGTAGGAAGCCTCTACAGACATATCTGAATGGGATTGACATGCCAAAGCCAATTGTATGAGGTTTAACAAGGCTGAGTGCAGGGTCCTGCATTTGGGTCACAACAACCTCGTGCAACACAACAGGCTTTCAGAAGAACTGCTGGAAAGCTGTCCAGTGGAAAAGGATCTGGGGGTGTTGGTTGACAGTGGCTGAATATAAGCAGCAATATGCCCAGGTGGCCAGGAAGACCAATAGCATCCTGGCTTGTATTAGAGATAGTGTGGACTAGGGAAGTGATTGTGTCTTTGTACTTGGTCCTGGTGAGGTCACACCTCAAGTGCTGTGTTCAGTTTTGGGCTCCTCACTACAAGAAAGACGTTGAGATTCTGGAGCTTGTCCAAAGCAGGGCATCAAAGCTGGTGAATGGTCTAGAGCACAAGTCTTATGAGGAGTGGTTGAGGAACTGGGGTTGTTTAGTCTGGAGAAAAGGAGGCTGAGGGAAGACCTTTTTGCTCTCTACAGCTACCTGAAAGGAGGTTGTAGTGAGGTGGGGCTTGGTCTCTTTTCACAAGTAGCAGGTGATAGAACAAGAAGAAATGGTCTCAAGTTCTGCCAGGGCAGGTTTAGATTGGATATTAGGAAAAAATTCTACACTGAAAGGGCTGTGAAACATTGGAACAGGCTGACCAGGGAAATGGTTGAGTCACCTTCACTGGAGATATTTAAAAGACACATAAATATGGTACTTAGGGACATTGTTTAATGGTGGACTTTGTAGCTTTAGGTTAACAGTTGGACCCAATTATCTTAAAGGTCTTTTCCAACCAAAATGATTCTACAAATGATCATTCTCAGAGCCTATGGACATGCAGGAGGTCAATCCAAGCATGGCTTTGTGAAGCTGCAACTCTCCTGAGCCTACGATGAGGACTGATTCTGTCTCATTTCCAGTCTGTTCTGCTAAGAATGGAGAACCTTTCATCCCATGCTCTTATCTCAGTGATAACCAGGCTCAAACAGCTGCTGTAACATGCTAGAAGAACCTAGCAGATCTTCATAAAATGTGCTGTCACAATCTCAACGCGGAGAGTATCCCAGAGAGAGTTAACTTGATTTAGTAAATGGGTTTTGAGAGAAAATAGGCTAGAGATAATTAAAGAAATATTGTGTAAGGAACTAATTAGAGTTGGGTGGGGAAACAGAATCCCTTCTCCATCTTCAGCCATTTTCTATGCCATGCAGAGCCCTATCCCCTGCTCATGACAGCAACATCAAAGTGCCTTCTAGTACTGTAGTGAGCAACAGTTCGGCCTGCTACATGTGTTACTATTTTAGTTTCTCTCTCTGAGGACAAATGTGTTATGGAATGGTTCTCATTCTGAGTTTCCTTCTGGGTAACATAGTATGTATGTTAAGGAAAGAAGTTCAAAGAAAGGAACTGTTCATATATCTTCTTCCTTCTCCCTCACCCCCAGAAATTGTGTATCTAGATGCTAATCTGAACATCAAAATTTGACCTTCACCATCGCCATTCCCCAATTAGTTGTCATCCAGTCATTTAGTTATCTATAGGTGCTCAGGCAAGTTTCTAGGTGACACTTTTGGGAGATGTTTCTTTCTCACTTACCAAGACAACTCATTCTCACTAAGCAGCTGGATATTGATAGTGGTGGAATAATTCCCTATGTGTTTGACTATTTATGGGATAAATAAGTATTCACTAGGAAAGAGAGACTGAGAGAGAGATTGAGATTCTACCACTGTTAATGTTTTCTCACCAGTCCAAAATGGAAGTAAAAGGAGGTAAGTCCTCTAACTTGAGATGAGAGGAAACTGAAACCTTTGTCATGTGTTCCACAGTATTCTCAATAACAGGATATTGTTTGAGAAGCACTGAGCCCTGCTTCTAAGATTAGCTAAGGTTCACAGCTGCAAATCTTGGCTAGGGAAGGTGTCTCCCTGAATTACAATAATTGTTAGCATTTCAGGGAGGCTTTGGTTGAGTATCTTTCTTGCTATCGAGGGTGCCTCTGACCCAGAAACGAGAGGAAAGGATCATCTTCAAGTTATCTAATTAGACAGGAAATTAAATGTATGTTTTCTAAAAAGTGCAGAAGGATTTAATAATAAGACCACAACAAGGTCTTATTAATAGCTTTCCAGTCTGCCTTCCCTTTGAGGTCTGGGAAAGTGTCCTCTTCTTAAACCATTGGTATTTAGAGCTTAATGTTTCAGCGCTTTCTGGGCACTTATGACCTATCCTACTTCAATAAAAGCAAAGAGATGCCAAAGTTATTGTTGATAACACCCAGATGAATTAATGCTGGCAAAAGCTGACTAATTCTTGCAAAATAATGTATCACCTAGACTCCAGCAGAAATAAAGGAGATACAGCTTTGTTAGAACACCCCTTGATTTCTCAACACTTTCATTGCCAGTTGCAGGTTTCTTGGAACTATAAGCTTTAATATGGTAAGGTTTGTGGGCTTCGTTTTTTTTTTGTCAAACCTCTGTGCAAACAAATGAGAGTTCAATATAGATCATGGCAGCATTCACAGAAGACATAAGGCAGTATATAAAATATTATGTAGCAGGATGTCTTTGTTAATAATTTTTCACACTTAAGTACAGTGATTTTGTTTAGTTACAAAAGTGTTAAGCAGCTGGATGGAGAATGAAGTCTCTGCTGAAATATTTGCTTCTGTGGAAGACAACCATACTGAAAAGTCTGAGTTTTTTGTTTTCTTT
>NW_010315599.1:81228-104006 GCF_000700745.2 Antrostomus carolinensis
ATAACCCTGAACTCCACCCCACCCCAATGCTTGTCACTGCACATACTTTGCAAAACTACAGGGTAGGCAACCCTAACACAGAGAGACCATTATGTTTCTTAAAAATAGGTATGGAAAATTCCTCTTTCTATTTTCCAAAACAATTCGCAATGCCACACTTATATATTTCATTTAAAAACAAAGAACAAGAAATCAGATCAGCCTGTTATTTCCCAAGGCTGTCTTAAAAACAATTTTCACTGTTATGTTTTAAGGATGACAAATTTAGCTAGAGCTTGAAGAAAGACAACTCAGCTGGTGGCAAGTAGATAAAGCCGATTCCCTTGGTTATGGATATGTAAAGAAGTAGGGCAAAGAGAGAGAGGGAAAGAAAAAAAACATTTGTGGAAGAACAGGATGCATGTCAACTGACATACAGTAAGAGTTGGATCTCACGTTCCTCTCCCCCATGACTGTTTTGCAGGAAACACATCCAGGTAGACATGAATCTTGCCGAGTCTACTGGAAACAATGATTTTCCTATGAGACCCCACTGTTTTAGCCTCTATGGTTTTCCAACATATAAAAGCATCGCCTATGGAAAAATGGCTACGGAAGACTGGATTCCTAGATCAGGCATTTCTTGAGACACTGTTGAACTAAACCTTTTGAAAAGGAATTTTGGATGCTCAGCTTTTCAGAGGTCATCTTGACACACACCTACTGCAAAGGCCAACTGGAGTGCATGGTGTTCCTCTTTTAGCCTGTAGTGCTCAGCCCCTGGCAGAAATGGGCATTTTTTGGGAGCCCTACAGATTGCTTTCTCCATAGTTATTTAACCTTTGTACCAATGCAGCTTCATGGACATCACCAAAATTTCAGTGGCATGGAAACATTGCAAGAGAGAGGGAAATTGAGCATAAGCTTCTGAAGGCACTCAGGCAAACCTGTTTTACTTCTTCCTAGCTTTCTTTCTCTCTGCCCTTCTTTACATTCAAATACTGATCTGAATTGCTTCTGATAATTATGGTTTTTTACCCTTGTACTTAATTGAAATTTCTAGTAACTTTTTTTTTTTATTTATTATTGTTCCAATTTAATTGCAACATACAAACAATTGTTACAGCTTACTGTGGTGAGTTTGTGGCAGATGGATTGAAAAATCCATTTCAGTTATAACAGATTATCTTGGGTCGGGGGGAAACCAGCTAAATTAACATGGTTGCATAGAATTTTTTCAGTAGGGATATTGCTAACTATGAGTGAAATTCTGGAAAATGCTAGGATGCAGGAATTACACTCACTTCACAGGTTAATTACTGCAGCTTAAAACCAGCAAGCAAAATCACTGATTGGATTTAGGTTCCGAATAGAAGTCTCATCAGTGTAGATGCAAGGCACAGGTTTACAAGGAGTGCCAAGTGACCTTGGCATCCTCATTGCTACATTGACCAGTGCTGTAATTTTACATATCTTGTGGTGCAGTTATGTGACAGCATATTTCCTTTCCTCTATTTTAGCATTAGGAATTCACCTGCCTCTAGCCTGCATGACATTACTGTCAGCAATTTGCAAAATTCCATAGAAGTATTGCATTAGCCTATGCACAAACATGCTACAAAAAATGTCAAAACAATAAATTTTGGTGGTGGTTTAGCTGCTTATGAGTAATTCACAGAAACTCAAAAACAGTAATTACATTTTTCTTTACATTTACTTCAATTTTAAACATTAGTTATGATAAACTCTTACATAAGTCATTCTAGAATACCTGCAGGTCATGTGTCAGAAGAAACAGCTTTACTTTCACAACATTTTGAATGAATAGCCTTTTGTCTTCTTAGCTTGACCAGCTCGGTGACTTGATTGTCAGGAATCAAAGTGTAAATACTTTAGAGAAAAAGTAATATTAAAACAGTTCTATGAAATCTTCTCCAGGAATGACCTAAAACCATTTCCAACACAGAAAAATACCACTCAGTTAAAGTCTGATACCTTTTAGCCCTGGCAAAATCCAGTATTATAACTTTTACCAAAAGGCTAGGATCCTTTCTTCACTGCAGTTCCCATAAAGACCCCAGCAGACCTATGACAGATCAGATTTTATGGACCTGGCAATGTCACATATAGGAAAAACTGTTGGTCACTCTTCTTAAACACTGGCCATCGGTGCTGTTGCTAGGGCAGATCATGTTTCAGAATGATGTTTTGTGTCTGTGCAAGGAAGAAGACATGTTCTGACATGATTTACATGTTCAATTAGTTGCTCTTTGCGATCATTGAGAGTTTGCAGTGGTACTGTGATTCTCAAAGATGCTGACTACCTGACAGCAGAGCCAGACCCTGGATTACAGTCCAGCCTTTGACTGTGGCATGTCCCTGTGAAAGAGAGGCAAAGCCTGAGTGATGGTTATCCTGCTGTGGGACTGGTCAGAGCTCTAGGATGAGATTTGACACTCTTGTACCAATAGCTAGTTAAAGGTGTGTCTCAGGCTACAGAGCACCTCCTTGTCCTGCTCTGTGCATGTTCAAAGGATCAGAGAGTCCCTGTTGCCTTCCCCTTTCCCACAGGTGGTGAGTTTAGTTCAGTGCTGTAAGGGTTCTCAGCCCAGCACTTGCAAACCCTCCCACTCAAGACCAGTACACATATCAAGTGGATCTACTGGCAAACAGCAGTCTTCTACCAACTCAGGGTGTTGCAGGGATTTCTTCCCATGTATTATCTGCATGAGTTTTACAGTAAGCTCATCTTCTTTTCTTTAAAAGCAACAGCATTTTACTCTCAACAATTTATAGAGTGGTTAGAAGGGGATAAAGTTACAAGATGACCTGCTGTCAGGATGAGCATAACATGTAAGGTTTGCCTTGCTTAATCCCAGTCTTCAAGTTCACACAAAGTGCCTCCATTTAGGCAGTGCAAAGGAGATGAGGGGGACAGCATGGGTAGCTGAAAAAGTACAGTACCAAAGTGCACACCAGTGGGACACACCAGACTGCTTTCTCTTAACGGGGTGCAACAGACTTGGGTGTGCCTCAGTTACCCACTTGTCAAATAGGATAAATCTTTTTCAGGTAAGCTAGTGCTGTTGGGAGGACACGTACTTCTCTTGAAGGTCACAGAAAGACCAGAGCATATGAAGAACACTGGCAAGAAACAAATAAGAGATGTGCAGAATTGTAGGCACCTTCAGTTACTCATACAATACATGTGTTCAATGCATATACTACAAAAACACTGGTTTATGCTTAGCTTTTGACCTGCAACTGAAGAAACTGCAACATTTACCAACTGCAGCTATAGTGTCTCCTCCAGGATGCTCAGGATGTTTTGCTGACCAGAATTCAGAGAATGAGAGTACTCATGAAAGTCTGGCAGAGTTTATCATGCAAAAGAATCAGTTTCATACAGTATATTTAGTAATTCATACCTAATTGGGCAGAGAAGAAAATACTTGGCAGGGGTCTGCTTGACATGCTGAATCCACTTAAGGAAGAACAAACACATGACTCCTTGAAGGAATCTTCAATCTCTCAACTACTATGAGTAGTTCAGTAAAGCATCCCAGGGACTGTATCTTCTGTACATTGCACAGAGACATGGACACATGACTCATGCACTCCTTAAAGTCTTCAGTCAGAAGCTCTATACTGACCAATAAAAAATTATATAGAACAGTATTAACAAGTACTCCAGTATTCTCCTTTTACAACTGATTCTGAACCCACTGAGTCAAAAACTGTTTAAAATTATCACAAACACCTGACAAATAACAGGAAAACAATGAGCATTTTCAAATTCTGAGGAAGTGTTCTGATCTAGATTTGCAATTAGATGAGACCCACTGCTGATGGTAGATTTAGACTGTAAGGGGGCAGACTCTTATGCTCATAGTAGGCTGGGGACAAAGGAGGGACAAAAGCAAGAAGCTGAGTTTACATTGCAGAGGAAAGAATTTCCCTAAAGAGAAAACATTATTCTAGTTATGTCTGACAGTCAAAAAGGGCAAGTGTACATGGAACCATGCTTATTTTTGTATGATTTTCCTTTTATTTCTGAAAATGTAGGTCACCGCGTGATGAGTATTCTTTTATGCAAGAAATTAATTTTCCTTGTTTACTGACTTCATACCTTATCCATGGTTCAGGACATAGCCATGTTTTTGTAGTTTATCTAATATAGCTTTACCTTTACTCCTTGGTAATGTTCTTCTGCAGCCAATTGAAATTGCCAGTTACTGTCTCAGAAGTGAGCACAAATTATGAGCAAACTCTTGTGGTCATACATTTTTTCATGAGAAAAAAGCTAGAAGAATATTTTAAACCTATCTTTTACATGAACAAGGACTATGCAAAAAAAAAAAAAAAAATCCTCCCTCCAGCTGTGAACTGAAAAATGAAATAAATGGGTTGTTAGGAGTGGTTTATGGGTCAAAATTTGGGTTCTAATTCTTCTTTTTCTTTCTCTGATTTGAAAGCAGTGAATCCAGTGTGTCAATCTCAAACAGCACAGTCCGAAGAGCTCCTCCTATGTGTAATGGAATGGGCAAGTACTGACTGATTGTTTTTGCATAAAATCATGATATACCATGATTTGCTGTGATATATTCCTCTTGTGGCATTCCTATTCAGTCCAACCAGGTTTCTTGTAGTGTTTATTCATACTCCTCTTTTCTCTTCTTCCAAATAAAGCACTAAATGTTACATTACAGTCCAGAAAAAAATCTGCTCAGGTTAATTCTATGTCTCTTATAGAAAAAGTTACTACATGCTTTACCACTGTTACTACTGCCTTTATTTTATTATACTGCCTATAACTACTACTGAAAATTGTAGCTGTTTACTATCTGGTGTACATCTTGATCACATCTGATTATTAGTTTTTCACCATGACCAGGGGTTAATTGGCAAGCAGGTCTGTGGCATACACAGAGTTAACACAGGAGATGCAAGGTGGATGGAAAGGAAGTAATAAATCCTCACCACAGATTGTTTATTCTTTGGCTTGGAGCCAGTGAGAAGCATTATCTCAGAATGCTAATATGTTCCAGGTCATTTAAGGATGCCATCAAAGGCAGTGATGTTTTGGGCAGGATTATGTGTCCTAATAAGATGCTTTGATGTCTAGATTCACTAAACTAACAGAAGCTCTAATAATAACCTAACATGGTTTAAAAATACTCTCTGATAATGGAGTTTGGAAGAAGCTTTAGCAGGTCTTGGAACTGGTTCTGACCTAGGTCAGTCCAGGGCAATGGTGTGTGCATTGCACCAGAGACGTGTGCCTGGTTACTTCCAGCTGTTCTCTATGCTCAATAAAAGAGATGAAGGAGGGCAAATGCTCTGCTGTGCAAGATCTCATGAACATCCTGCAAGGCTAAATGCTGCTTGTGTTTGTTTGAACTAATAGAGCTTCAAGAGCACAAAAAAGCAAAGAAACAACCTTGCATGTGCAATCAAGACTCCTTAGAGGCTTGGCCAATGCTCAGTGTGTTGTGTCCAGTTTCTCATACAATGAAAAACACAAGCCTGAGAAGGAAAATGGGAGAGTTGCTGTTACCATTATCTCTCTCTCTTTGTAATTGTAACATTCAATATTGATACCAAAGACCTCTGAGCTCGGAACTGGACGTTTTCCAGTTAGTTTTGTTTAACTGTGACAACTTGCAGCAGTATAGCAGGAATATTCCTACATGTTCCAAAGGGATCATACCATAGCAAGTCTTCTTTTGCAGAGAAAAACTCCCTTTATCCCTGGGGTTAGTACACATTGCATACATTTAAAGTCTTTATGGTTTTGTGGATTAACAACAAGGTAAAATTTGTTCCACAGCATTAGATTTTATTACCACCAGTTCTTTCTCATGGTAAGAGCATATCTGAGCCACTCCCTTGGCCGAGCTTACACATGAAGGAAAAGAAATACAAAATTATTACATTCCCTTTTAGCCAGGCCTGTAGCTATGTTAAAACACTGGGAACCTAATTGCTTGTTTTGTAATAGATGTGTTTCCCAATAAAGTAAAAAAGAAGAAGCTCACATCTGCAGCAGTTGAGGTCAGGGGATTTCTTTGCAGGGGTGCTGCTCCATGGTGGGTAATTAAAACTCCAGAAGAAATCTACCTGAACAGACAACAGCTCTGTTATGACAAGAGTGGCCAGATGGTGCTTGGTCATGCAGATTTACAAGTTGGTTTTGTTTTTTAACATGTAAGCAAAACTCCTTTGAAGTAAATTGCTGTAAGTGGATTTATGCAGGGGAAAACAGATAGCAGGGGACTTTGATTTCTGCTTTATCCTCCCTGTATTTATGCAGTTAGGAGGATAAGTTAGCTAACTTGTATGTCAATGGAGAGTTCCTGGAATTGAGTGGGGGGCAAGGATTGCTATGAGAGTGTTCTACCATCCTTCTTCCAGGGTTACCGCTGCCCACAGAGCAGTAGGCTCAGTGGTACCTCATGGTGTGATACTCCATGTCATCCCCCTCCCTCTTGTTCACAGCAAGCACTGCAAGTCTTTGAGGCCTGGTTCTGCTCAGGAAGGAGATCTGTTGAGAGCACTTTATTATATATTTTGTGCTCA
The DNA here is from genome assembly GCF_000700745.2 of Antrostomus carolinensis. Lineage (NCBI taxonomy): Eukaryota > Metazoa > Chordata > Aves > Caprimulgiformes > Caprimulgidae > Antrostomus > Antrostomus carolinensis. The sequence continues at coordinate 87,787 of NW_010315599.1, forward strand.
AAATGGGCTTCTTTTTTTTTCAAAAATGAAATGTCATTTGAAAAAAAATGAGAAGATCTTGAATTCCCAGTTGAGATCTATCTGTTTTTGCACCGGTGCTTGATGGACTCCTGTGAAGAAAAGCACTTCAAGCAGGGTGCAGGCTGGAGCAATTTGCCAGTGCCCTCGGTGCCAGATGCCAGGCCAGGGAGTCAGGGTTCCTGGTGTGCAGTGCCACTACCTCAGCAGCCCCACTGGGGAGAGGGCTCTTGGAGCTCCCTCATTCCTGTACCAAGGGGATATTTTAAACCTGGAAATTGTCTCCCTCTGCACCCTCCCTCTGCCCTGACCCCCTCAAATTCCCTTGTCTCAAAAGTTCTAATTTTTCCTCCTCATCTTTTGAAAATATTGATATTAATCAGAACAGAAATTCTCCATTTTTATTGGCTCTCCTCAGAGCAGGTAATTAGCTTCATGCTTTCAATAAACAGATCAGTTTATCCCAGCTTTGCAAATGAAGATGGTAAACCACAGATAAAGTGGCTTCTCTGAGCTTGAACAGAATATAATGGCAAAACTGAGAACCATGTCTCAGTTCCTCAGCTTTCCCTCTGTAGATGCTGCTTCAGGGAAAATATCCTGGATTTATTGCAGAGATCACATAATCAGAAACTGCGTCAAAGTGTTTCCCAAATCAGGAAGATTAGCTTAGTACTGCAGTGCTAAATCCTAGTTAATCTCAAACCTTCTGTTTACAGAAGTCAAAAGTGCATGCTGTCTGTTTGGGTTATTTCAAGGAGTTTGAGGTATCCAGATGTGCAGGGAAGCAAGGGCTGGAGATATAACTGGACTGCACTGCATTAGTTGCTAACCCTTTGATAAATAACATCCTTGAAACTTGGCATTTGTACTAGACCCAGAACTGCCACTCATCATAACTGAAATATTGTATAAACAGAGCCATGGCAAAATATCCAGGAAAAATGCTTGACATGATGGTGAAGTACATCATGATCATGTGGTATCATCTCATTATCCTACTGTTCTGTGATCAGCTCCATCTGCCTGTCACAGTGGTGTTTCCTATTGCAAGCACTTCATTTTTAAGCTGTGTTTTTTTTGATGAGACTGTTCAGATTTGACCTCAGAATTAATTTAAAAATTAACCCATAGAAGGTCAATGTGCAAACCTCTTCTCCATTGACTTGTCATCTGTTATGTATGCCACGATGATGGATAACTTTATGAAACACTAAAAAAGGAGTTTGTCCATTTCATGAGCTTATGGTTTGTTCTTACCTTGTCAGGGCTCCAGAGGAACAAAGGTGTTGGTTGCTCATGAACTTCAAAGAAGGAGGATATTTGTTTCCTGGTGCCTTTTCGGTGAGACTAGGTCACCAGATGCTGGTACACTCAGATGACAGCCCCACGTGTGTCCATTTTAAACAGTGTTGTTTCATTACAAGGATAAAACAGTTACCAGTATCGTTGTACAATTAAAAATTATAGAAATATAAATTACCTATTTCCTTCACTGGAAGCAATGGATGAAAAACACAGGAGTAAATAAGAATGCAATAAAAATGTGAAACTGACACAGAATGTAGAACTATTAAGTACAATGAGAGATACTCAAGAGAGTTAATTAAAGGCAGGCTGACAAGCTTCTGCTCCCTTGATAGGGAAACAAATTATTCTGGCCCATATCTCCCATGTGTATTGTCACTATACATTGCTTCTCTGTGATTTCACCTACTGTTTCTTCTTGAACTATCTGCAATGCGACTGATAACTGGACATAGGCATTGTGCAAGGTTCAGAAGTTGTAGCAGGACTTTACGGGGAATTCAAGTTCAACAAGAAAGAGACATTATACTGTAGACCTGCTGTAGGAGGTGCAGAGCAGGGGCTCTCTAGAAATCCTGCTGTGTTCTGCATCTGTCTCCCTCTGCGAGGCACTCAGTGATGTGCAACAGGGTTTTCTAGATCTGGGCAGAAAAAAGTTTGCAGCAGCACAGAGATGATTTAGCTGTGGCATATATCAGAGCAGTGGGAGCTTCACAGTCTCTAGAAGGAAGGTAGCACTGAGATGACTTTACAGCGTGAATTCAGAGCAATGGGAAAAGCATCAATTTTCCCCACTAGCTCGGCAAGCTGTGAAGCAGGAGGGGACTGGCAGAGGAAAGCCAGGGACCCTGCTGGGGCTGCATGTGGGCATCCAAGGCAAAGGGGCTTGCTGAACCTCTACAAATACCATCTCAAGTGGATCACAGTTATTGGCCTCTAACAACAACTCTCAAGACCACAAAGTGAGCAAAATGCAATCAGGACAGGGTAGTAGCCATGGCCATAGTGGCTTAGCAGAGAGGAGGCAAAGGGTAAGGTATGAGTGTTTCAGTCCTCCCAAGGATCCTGAGGGCTTGTGAGGGAAGAGATGCAGCAACAAGTGAGGAGCGTTTGGTTTTGTAGAGCTAGAAATAGCAGTCAACTCTGAGTCAAGGCTTGAGCAATACTCTTATTTGTTTCATAGAAGGACCTTTCAACAGACTAAGTCCAGCACTTCTTGTGCCCATCAGCAACAGCCCATGTGCTACATGGAGCTATGCTAATATAAAAGAGATGTTATAACTGCAGATCTTTGATGTATTACGCTTCCAAATTTTCACTTGCTGTCTAAGAGTCAACTCGAGATATGTACATGGAGGACTAACCTGTGTGCGGCTGCACGTCTGCGGATCAGAGTACTTACAACGCTGAAAAACAAGCTGTGATATTCTCGAAATGAGGAAAGATTAGTCCATGCTTTGTCTGAACCGAACATGTTACTTCACTGGTTGTTGGTTTTGATTATTTGTTTACCATCATCGTGCAATTTGTTTCCCAAAATCTCTAGAGTAATACCACTGATCTACTTGAACTCTCTTCATGCTACTACTTTGACGCTAACCTGCAAGACTTTCCTCCTCTGTATCTGCCTTTGTCATGATGTCTCTTAACGTTGAAACAATAAATGGCAGGCTCCAGCAGAAGTACTAAGGAGTTCATAATCTTTTCAAACCAATTTTTTTGCTCTCATCCACAAAAAAAACATTAGAACACTTTTACATATCCTGCTTTAAAGGCAAACTGCTGTTGTTTGTTTCTACTGCTCTTCTGCCTAAGTCTCTAAGCTCTTCAGTCCAAAGATCATGCCCAGGGATATAAAAGATTGTATGAAAACTATCAGGTATTATCCTGATGCCAGCCTATGGTCCTTGTGCACCATAAACAAGCACCAATTCCAGTTATTGTAGTGGGGGTGTGTTAGATACAAAGGTTTCAGTATTGCTGTGTTTACAAAAGAGTTTGATGGGAGCTTGTCTGAAAGCATACATGCGTCTGCCCTGAAGGGGACATTTTTGAATGCCAGAAACAGGTTACAGCTTTCCAAAGCTTCTTCTGAGCACTGAGGAAAGAGAATCCATAAGCAGATTTAGGCTGGATGGCTGAAAAACAGTCTCTACCTTTCCTGCAGAGGCAGGCTGAGTAGATGATGTGATGGATGGAACAGAAAGTTTCTTAAATAACACTGTTGTTTTTGTAGGTTAGTAATTTTTATACTTTTAAAACTTTCATGATGAAACCATGTTGTACTAGCACAACAACTCAATTTCATGTGTTGTTGGTGTCACTGGGGTGCTCAGATGGATGGCACAGTCTTTCACGTGCTGGCTTTGCTACCCTGCTTGCCTACACTGTACAAGAGGGAGGTATTTTTCTCTTCCCTAATTTGAGAGGTGAGCTTGTTCATTGTTTAAGTGACATTGACTTAAAAAAGGACATAAAGGCATCCCTTTAGGCTCAGGTGTCGCTCACTTTTATCAAATTTTAATTAAATTGAGTGCTTGGTAGAATGCCTTTTCTACTATTATTATTGCGTTTATTACTGTTCTTTCAGCATCTGTGGTTCCTTTTAGCTCAGGGTTGCACAGTCAATGAAAATCCATTTCCCCTGGCACAAAATTATTGAATGTCACTGTAGTAAGTCTTACTCCAATCAAATAATAAGATGTATAATTAATAAATTATGGCATTGCTTAAGTGTCCCCAGTCCTTTGATCAAAAGGTCTAATTTGATTTGAAAACATGTGGCTGTGCTGCTGTCTGGGCCCATCAGTCTAGACTTGAGCAATGTGTGTGGGCCAGATGCAGAATTTGGCTGCTCTCTTCACTGAAGTCACAACCCTCCTTTAAAAATCCTTGAAGTTCTGGAAGTTGGGGCAGGGAGTGTTTTGTTTTCATTTGTTTGTTTAAACTGAAGACGGCTGCCAGATTACCTCTAATAATGGGACTTAGTCAGCTGTTGCCTGCTTCATCCAGTAGAGCAAGATGAACTTTGAAAAAAAGATTCTCCTCCCCCAAAACAATGAAATTTCAAAAATGAAATGTGAGGAATTAAATGCTCCTGGAATATGAAACCTTGGATGCTCACCCCTCCCACATGAGCACTTGGCATCGCAGAGCCTCTGTCCAGCTTACTGCACCCCAGAATGTGGTGGGAGCATAGGACAGCTGCTCGAGGAGGCCCCTGCGCATCCTGGCAGCTGCCCTACCCTGCCATGATGCTGGTCCTACAGCCCTGTGCTTCCCATGCCAAATCACAAGGCAGGGATGGGAGAAGGGAAGCAGTCTTATGTCCTGTTTTCTTATACATCTGCTCAGTTTGGCTTCCTGTCTCCAAGAGTTAACCGTAGTACCCTGTCCAGGTGATGGTTTATGTATTGGCAGGTGGCACCAGACCTTCTGAGGACCACAAGTGTTCAGGGTCTATCTTCACTGCAACAATCACTGATGAAGAGAAAAATCACTAATCCTCTGGAGCATCCCTATCTCAGCATTTCTGAGGAAGGCATTCACATACCAATAACTGAGGAGATATATATATAGATATATATATAAAATATAAATGTGGCTCTACCCCAGCACCACCACACGCTCCAGCCCATCTTGCCCTTCTATGTCCCTTCTCACTTCAGCTTTCTTGCTCCTCTGGGGAGGGGGAAAGAGGCACTATAAAAAAAATAATGTGGAGAAAAGAACATGGAGTGCTTGTCTCTGGCTTATATTTAATAAGAGTAAAATTGAGTGGGGGCTGTGTTGATATGAACTATCAGATTATAAGCTTGAAATCTGCCTTATTTAATAGCTTGTGTGTGATCAGGTTATATGTAATTTTTAGTGTTTTTTAATAATTCTCTTTTTATTAAATTTTTCAAATACAACCAGATGTGTTATGATGTGATCATTTTCAATTAATGATAGCCAGTTTCCCCTGGGTGCTAGGAGTTTATAAAACTCTTGAGCTAAGACTTGTTACATTTTCATAATTAAGGCCCTATCCCATATTCTTTGACATTCCCACCTTGGATTGCCTTTTGTGGGAGTTTTAGATATACAATATGGTATGGAGCCTGTAATAACAGTGAAAAAAGTGAGCTAACACTTTTTTTAGCTACAGCTGTATACACTGATGAAACAAAGTCTGCAAGATGCAGTTAACTTAGTCATAGAACATATATTTAATGAGTATAGAAAAAATTGTTCATATGAGCTAAAGACAAAACAATAAAAAAATAAGAAGAATAAAAATTTTTAATGAGATTAACTTAGTCATAGAACATATATTTAATGACTATAGAAAAAATTGTTCATATGAGCTAAAGAAAAAACAATAAAAAATAAGAAGAATAAAAATTTTTAATGAGTAGTTCAAAAGCCTTGCAACATTGGTATCACAAATGTAACTCAATTCAACTACTGCTCTAGCATCTCTCAGACTTTATGCCATGGATTTGTGAAAAAGGAATTTTTGTTCTTAGACTCACAGAATCATGAAAACATAGAATGGTTTGGGTTGGAAGGGACCTTTCAAGGTCATCTAGTCCAACCCCCCTGCAGTGAGCAGGGACGTCTTCAACTAGATCAGGTTGCTCAGAGCCCCATCCAGCCTGATCTTGAATGCTTCCAAGGATGGGACATCTACCACCGCTCTGGGCAACCTGTTCCAGTGTTTCATCACCCTCATTGTAAAAAATTTCTTCCTTGTATCTAGTCCAAATCTGCCCTCTTTTAGTTTAAAACCATTATCTCTTGCCCTGTCACAATAGGTCCTGCTAAAAAGTCTGTCCCCATCTTCCTCATAGGCCCCCTTTAAGTATTGAAAGGCTGCTATAAGGTCTCCTTGGAGCTTTCTCTTCTCCAGACTGAACAGCCACAACTGTCTCTGCCTTTTCTCATAGGAGAGGTGCTCCATTCCTCTGATCATTTTGTGATCCTCCTCTGGACCCTCTACTCCACTCTCGTAAGGCCCCACCTGGAGTACTGCATCCAGTTCTGGAGCCCCCAACACAAGAAAGACATGGACCAGTTAGAACAAGTCCAGAGGAGGCCACCAGGATGATCCGAGGGCGGGAGCACCTCTCCTATGAGGACAGGCTGAGAGAGTTGGGGCTGTTCAGCCTGAAAAAGAGAAGGCTCTGGGGAGATCTTATAGTGGCCTTCCAATACCTGAAGGGGCCTACAAGAAAGCTGGGGAGGGACTTTTTACAAAGGCAGGTAGTGATAGAACAAGGGGAAATGGGTTTAAACTGGCAGAGGGGAGGTTTAGATTAGACATTAGGAAGAAGTTCTTCACTGTGAGGGTGGTCAGACACTGGAACAGGTTGCCCAAGGAAGTTGTGGATGCCCCCTCCCTGGAAGTGTTCAAGGCCAGGTTGGATGAGGGTTTGAGCAACCTGGTCTAGTGGAAGGTGTCCCTGCTGATGGCAGAGGGGTTGGAACTAGATGATCTTTAAGGTCCCTTCCAACCCAAACCATTCTATGATTCTATGACTCCATATCGGGATGCAGTATTCCAGGTGGTGTCTCACCAGAGCAGAGTAGAGGGGTAGGATCACCTCCCTTGACCTGCTGACCACGCTTCTTTTGGTGCATCCCAGGATACAGTTGGCTTTCTGGACTGTGAGCACACATTGCTGGCCCAAGTCCAGCTTTTCATCCACCAGTACCCCCAAGTCCTTCTCCTCTGGGTTACTCTCAATCCCATCATTCCAAAGCCTGTATTGATACCGGGGATTGCCTCAATCCAGATGCAGGACCTTGCACTTGACCTTGTTGGACCTCAAAAAGTTCACATGGGCCCACTTCTCAAGTTTGTCCAGGTCCCTCATGTGTGTCAATTTCTCCACTCAGCCTGGTGTCATCTGCAAATTTGCTGACAGTGCACTCAATCCCACTGTCTGTGTCATTGATGATGGAGATATTAAACAGTCCTAGTCTCAATATGGATGCCTGAGAGACACCACTTGTCATCAGTCTCCATATGGACATTGAGGCATTGACCACTACCCTCTGGATGTGGCCATCCAACCAATTCTTCATCCACCACCTACCTTTCTGCTTCACCTTTTGAACAAAATTGGTAGTTTATTCATACACTCCTGGTCAAATGCTAGAGATTTCCTATGTCATAGAGTTCCTTGTGGAGAAGAAAATATATATTTTTTTAATTCTCATTATTTTTTTATTTAACAGTAGTGGTACTTGAGATGCATTTTTACAACCAGAGGAGCTCAACAGAATCCTAAAAGATAACTTGTAATGGTAGGATAAACATAATGCTCATCAGTTCCAGAATTTCATTGCTGCTGATCTGAAATAAGCAACAGAGCAACAGATAAAGACAAAACTGCACACAAAGGACATGACTGTAGGAATAAGTATAAACAAAGCTGCAAAAATGAACCAATATCTTCACTGACTTGGCATGGCTCACAGGAGTCTGGAAACGTGCTAATGAGGCTGCCAGTATTCCAAAGTTTGGACACTACTTTTTTTAAGTAAAAGTAGCTAGGGGTATGTCTCCCGAAGTCAGAACAGTCTCTGATATGTGAAAAACATCCCTGATAATGCATAGCTATTGGCTTATTACAAAAAGCTGTAATTCAACCTGGAGACACAACTAGCAAGTATCATCTACTGTAAGAGCACATTTCAGGGGGCTACAAAAATTGAATTGCAAGAAACATTCCTGAGAGGGCATTTTGGTTCTTGTTATTCAGTTGAGATAAAAGATTATTACTATTACTATTATTAGTATTGGCATTTGTGAAGAGCTGATGCAACAAGGATAGATTATTGCATGAGAAGATAAAGCAGAAAATGACTTGAAGAGTGTAGTGATGACAAATCCAGATTACAAGGAATGAATCAAAATTTTGGAGAGTGGCAGAAAATGAAGATACTACCAGTAGTTTCTCTGCAATTAAAGCTGTCACTATTTCATTTATCATTTTTAGATCATGGGGTAGGTTTTCTTGTCATTTATAAGCACGTAAATCTGGATAACTTTGAACAAAGTCACTTAGTGGCAAGCATTTTGGTAGCTTTGTTGTTGAAGTTAGCATTTCATCAGTGGTACAGGGAATGGGACACTGTCACTGGATGTATACTGGGAGTGTAATCTGGGTCCCCCATGCTAATATAAAGCCTAACTGAATAATAGGTCAATTGATGCAAAAAGCTAAGGGAGCTGTAGCATGGCCCACAAACTGCCAATACTCCGTCTAACATAAAGTTTAAAAGGAATAGACCATTTAATATTTTATTGCATAATGAAATGTTAAGAAAACCTATGTCTCTGACCCAAGAGCTGCAGCTGACCTTCTCTAGCTGACCTTGAGCTGCAGCTCCAATTTTATATGTCAACGTGACAGACGAATTTGAAGTATGTGGAATTATGTCAGGTTTTTTGAAGTTGTAGTTGTCTAGCTAAATACAAATACTGGTTGATTTTGCCTTTATGTTTTCTAACACTGCAGTTTTCTTTCTTTTTTAAAAAATTTCTGATGTTAGGCATGCATTATTCAGGCCCATATGCATGGATCTCTGTGCTGAGTCATATATTCATGTTGTGCAAGGCAGAGATGTTTGGTATAGTCAGCTTACTGCCTGCTACAATATAGTGCCGTGTAGAGATACAGCTGTAGCTCCTGGAAGCAGCATAACCAATCACTGAAACAGTCCCTTAAGACTTTATTACCTCTGTATTTTGGCATGGCATTTATTCAGCGTGCAATGATAAGAGCCAAGCTGCTGCTTGCTGGTTGCAGGATTGGCTTGTAGTGCTCACTTCTGTGTCCCTTATTGGGATTTAAATGTTTTCACTAAGGGACCCATCCAATAGCACTGTCAACATCAAATTGCAACAGCAGGTCAAACACACAAAAAACACTAATAATTGTAAAAACAGACCACTGTGCAGGTATTTAGCTAGGTAAATTATACTAGCCTCAGAAAAACCATGTGCCAAAATCCTTGACATCATCTTCAAATTTCGCCCTTGTAAAACTTATTTATAGTGAAGACAGGTAGCTGATGTTGGCAGTTTTCCCTTGCCTGTTGTGCAACTGTATTCTGGGGTGCATACATGCATATGTGCACACACACACAACCTACTATATCAACGCACAGGCATACCCTGTAGATGCTTGTTCATTTCCACAGTATAGTGGGTGAACTTGAAAATTCAGTATTTAATATAATACAATATTTTAACTTTTCTGAAAAATGTCCCGTACTTCAAAGTTACTTAGGTTTTTTTCCTGTTGTCAGTCTGAATCTGCTCACCAGAAAATTTGCACAGAAAGTGGTTTCTCTTGTGTTAATTGATTCACATGAATGAGTGAAACAGGCACACACCACACAATAATTGTGCTCAGTGACTGAGAATAGCCACAGCCAGATACTGAAATTGAACATAGATCCATGAGGAGCAGACTCCTCAACAGGTGCTAAGCTCTGACATATCTGATTTTTCTATGTTTAATGGCTTGGGTGTATTTGAAAGCGTGATATCATTGGCAATGAAAAGAAAATGGTTCACGTTCTTAGTGCCAAATTTTCAGTTGTCAGATTACGTATGTTTTCTGACTCATTTATGACAGGATTAAAAAAGCATTTGGTTGATGTGAACTGCAGAATCATGTGCACTATATACAAACCTCTAGATTTTATTCTGCTCTTATTTTTAAGTAGAGATGAAAGCAAATGCAAAGGTGAAATACTGCAGGGCTGTCTCTAACATATATTTCCAATTGCCATGCCAGGAATTAGTGTACAAATTGCCTTGTGGCAATGCTTTACCATCAGTTTCATGCTGTGCAGCTCTTTTGACATCAGTAGTGTTGGATAGCATAAGACAAGAAACAATTAAGGTACTGTGGGGAGGAGATGTACTCCATGTGACCAGATATGACACTTTTGGTATTGATATTTTATGACTATTGTATGCAAATTTTCTCTATGTGCATCAGAATTACAATGTTTGTAAACATAATGGATGTTTAATTAACCTACATTTACAGAAGAGGCTTTACTTCAAAACATATCATAAACTCTTCCCAGTTGTCTAACTTAGTAAATTATCATTTACTCTGGTCTTTTTATGATAGAGTGTTTATGTATATGTGTTTCACCACCTCTTGGTTTTAAGAGATTTTCCAATCTGAGTGCAAACCAAGAAGGGCTTGGAACCAAAGAATTCTCTCTCAGTCCTGGAACCAAAGAATTCTCTCTCAGTCCTGGAGAGAATCCTGATTGCCTTCTCAACCCTAGGCTGGCTGGACAGCAAAGAAAAATTATTGCTACTTGGTGCTTCACACAGTTTAATAGGAGACTCTTTTAATTCTGGCACACTGCCAGTGGACAGATAGAGTTTGTACAGTGATGTGAGGAAATGGAGGAGGAAGAGCCACTCCTGCAGCTCAGCACTGAGACTCAAAATTACATTTGCTGTGCCTATACCTTGGCAATCATGGATGCAAGATTTTTTTCCTTTGTAATCTTTTCAAATGGTTCTCACTCTCCCTTCCATCCCTACAGAGTTGTACCACATAGCTTCTTGTGCAGCCAGGCAATGACCTGGGCCTTGAATTAAAAATAACCGAAGGGAATCACCTACAACATAAGACATAATGGCCAAACAGCATCTCAGTAATTTAAGGGCTTTACCAGACCAGCTGCAGTAAGATTAAGAGCTTCCTACTACCAGCAGAATTAGGCAGGTACCTTGATGCTGCAGTTATAAGTCTAATTTATGCAGCTTTAAACTACCGCAGCAAGGCAGATTATGATCACAGTGTGAGAGCTGGGAGGGTGCTAGCTAAATACCAAGGCATCTAAGAAATGTAAAAAAACAACTGCTGTATTGAACTACTACTTTATAAGTGTGTCAACATTTCCACATTCTGCAGAGTGATGTTATAGGTTAATATGACTAGAGGATGCTCTTGGCTAGCTCAAAACCATGGAGGAAGGAGGTGGAGGAAACAGTTGAAAGGAAAAGAGATAAATTTTAACTCAAATGTTTTGAAGATCAACCACCAAACAGCATTCCAGTGCCCTCCTAGCACCAGGCCTTCACTGACTCCTTTGCCTGCATAGGCCAATAGCTATTCATTGAATTATTTTACATTCACAAAAATATTTTAGATTATGGAAGCAAATAATAACTGCTTTTTAAAAAAACTTGACAGATTAGGTTGGTATTTCTATCTTTTCACAAGCGTTCCAGTGGAAGATTGGACTTCCCACATGAGGTATGCCAGACTATCAATATGTTGTCTTGTTAAACTGAAAGCATTTTTTTTTCCCTGTTGAATTATACCCAATGTTTCACCAACCCCATCTAGTACAATATGACTACCTGAGAGGGCCAGAAAGCCAAGGATTTCTTAATTTGTTGCGTGCTTTATTGGCCTTTGGACAGTTATAGCTACTGATCTCCTCCCACAGCATCATTTCAGCTACTGCAACCTTTTTCAGAACTGGAACCAGAACTGGAGGTGATCAACATTTTAAAGTCCTGTAGAAATGAAGGTGAGAATGATTTACATTTTTCTTACTGACTTTTTATTACATAAACAGATGCTGGAGTTTTACTGGCTGAAATAATCAGCCACAGAGCTAGGAGGTCATCAGCCCTGCTCTCCCCGCCAAGTGCCACAACTGCAAAACAAAATGTACATTCCAGAAATTACAAGTTTTATCGGATATGCCAAAAACAGCATCTAGAGAATAAGTGTATAGATGAGAGGGAAAGGAAAAATTCGTAATAGCTTTGCATGATGTTGCTTAGGACACTACATTTTGTAAATCCACTGTGTCTCCATCCAAAACACTGAATGTGTTTCTCCTTTGGGAGGGAAAATCAGAAAGGAAAGTAAGGGTGAAGTTTTATAATAGAATAACTGACGTGGCACAGAGCTTAACAATACTTGTTACCTTCAAAACACTACAAGTCTTGACTATCACGAGGTATGAATTGAGTTTCCCTCAGCACTGCAGAAACTGAAAAGCAGAAATATGAGAGCTGTTGAAGTTGAGCTAGGGAAACTGAAGTAGAAATTAGGATTAGCTAGCTCTTTTGACTGTGTTTGTATTATGTATGTCTCCACATAGGAAATTCTTACTTGTGAGATACAAACAAAACAAATCCAGTCCATTGGTTCAAAATGCATGAGATTTTTTGTTTCTACATTTTGGAAAAGTTATCCAGTTTTCATGTAGTTGATAGTAAGGGAGAACAAAAGCACCTACTGAGACAACAGGGAAGTAGTGAGTGAAGGACAAACGGCAACTGAGAAATAGAAAAGCTAAGTGAATGCACTTGCAGCTGCCTTCTTTGGAGAAGATGATGGGAATTAAAAAGCATTTTACTGAAAAGATGTGTGGCTTGTAAATGTTCTTGAAGATATGAAATAAGTCAAAAATAAGATCAGAGGAAATTTTCTAATGTGATTACAGGCCCAAGATCTTACTGACAATTAAGGGTATTTCAGTTCATAAATACTTAGAACCAGAATGGGAGGTTTTTTAGAGTGGATCAATGAAAACTGAATGTTCTGAATTCCTCTATATATTCTGTTCTAAACCATTCTGAAAATCTTATCCAGAATACATATGGACCTGCAACTGGCAGCTCAGATTAAGTTGCAATGTCTACAGAGCATGTACAATGTAAATGGAAATGAACAAGAGGATGTATGAAACTTACTCCTAATGACTGTCCTTACTTGGAGGAAATGAGCAGTATTTTGCAAGGAGCACTGAGCCCAAAGAAATAGCTTGGTTATGTGTCCTCTTTAGAAAGGAGAGAGGTCAAACTATTTCCCAGTTATTGTTCTGCTAATTTCCTGGTGGTGAAAGAAACTGTGTTTGTTGAGACAAAGCAGTTTGTGTGCAGGTGCACAGTACAGTTCATAATCACATTTTTCCCCCTGTGAGCACAAGCTGTGAAAGCTTTTACATCCGTCCTGGGTAAGAAAAATCTGCATGTACTCCCTGGGAGTCCAAAGCCCAGACTGAATAGCATCTTCCAAATAATCCCTTACAGAGAAGAAATAGCTTGGTAATGAAAAGTTAGGTGTCCTCTTTAGAAAGGAGAGAGGTCAAACTATTTCCCAGTTATTGTTCTGCTAATTTCCTGGTGGTGAAAGAAACTGTGTTTGTTGAGACAAAGCAGTTTGTGTGCAGGTGCACAGTACAGTTCATAATCACATTTTTCCCCCTGTGAGCACAAGCTGTGAAAGCTTTTACATCCGTCTTGGGTAAGAAAAATCTGCATGTACTCCCTGGGAGTCCAAAGCCCAGACTGAATAGCATCTTCCAAATAATCCCTTACAGAAGCTACTTAGATGAAGCCTCAAAAACTTCAGTTACGGTCTTACCGTAACCCTGGCCCTGGTACACTGAGACCACTTGTTGCATGTATGAGCAGAACCATTTCTGGAGTTAGAGGGCTGCAACTGCCAGAGCTGAGGCTGAATGGCAGTCCATGGGTACCCAGCAGCTTACAATAACAGCCAGCTAAAATAAGGCTTGTCTCAAAAGTCAAACGTCAGGTTACTAGTTCAGGTTACCAGTGGCTGATTAATCTTTTGGACTTGACCAGCAACCATAGTATGTCATTGATAGAGTGGAAATAAAGCTTTGCATCAGAACATAACATTTTTGCTTCTTTGCAGAACATACCAATTTAGGACACTTCTGACATCTAGATTTGTTTGGCTGTCTCTGCTGCATTGTCAACAGAAGTGAGAAGGGGAAGAAAGGAAGAGCTCCTGTTGAAGTCAACCTGCCTTAAGTGATCACCAAAGGACCTGTAATAAAAGACCCTACAGAGCAGTTTGATACCTTGTAGGGTTTCCCCCACTGTGGGCCATAATGGCATGAAACAGGCACAGCCTATGCTCTGTCAGGCTCCTCATTGGACATCAAAAGGCACTGGTGTTGCTGCCTGACCAATAGAAATACGTTTCATCTGTTGTCACTAATAGATGTGACATTTCCCATAGAAACATAACATTAGAAAACCTTTAGGGAGAAGCTAGCAAACATGGCTTTGCCTAACAACATAGAAGTAATCCACCTCACATGCAAATTTCCCAGACAGGAACATAATTTATGACCACAGTGAATCCAAAGAGGATTGATAGGTTGTTTTTTTTTTCCTGAAACAAAAGGTTGTTGTGTACTAGGCATGACTCTTCACCAATTTCTTGCTGCTGATATGGTGCTATGCAGACAGCAAGTGGCTAAACCCCATAAAGATTATAAATGAGGGGTCTGGGTTTCTGCAGACTTATGTTTTATCTGAAGTTTGGATTATTTTAAGGACAGAGTTAGCACTTTGACTCTACAGTTTAAGAGGCTCCTGTAGTGTTTTGTGTGGCTCATTTGTCTGTGTGCTAACACCTGCTTCAGTAGGATCTGGTTCTCAATCACAAACAAAAGGTTGAAGTTGTCTGTAAAGGATCTTTCAATGTACCACACTAGCATCCATTTAACATAATTTGGACTGACTTTTTTTATTCCTGCCCCTCCCCCCTCCAAAGAAATTTTGAGCTCATTTCCAGCAGATCTTGTAAGGAGTGAAAGGGTCATAACAAAGCGGTACATGTAGGTGAGGTCTCTGCTCTGCTGGAGTTCCTCAAAGCCTACAGGGAGAGAAGGAGGCTGTCAAAGCTGAGTGGGAAACAGGGATAGCTTGCCAAGAGATCTGCAATAGAAGTTACACATGTTAGTGACAATCTATAGTAACTCAGCAAAGCTCAGAAAATTTACCAGGTGAATTGCCTCCTTTATTTGCTTTTCTGTGTGCTTAGAAAAATGTCTGTTGTAAGTGTTTAGCTGTCACTGTTTGGCAGCTGGAAGCCCAGACAGGTTAACCTGAGAGCAGATCCATGTGCGCTGATGTGATTTCCACACACTCTAAAGACATCACCCTGTAAACAAATTGCACAGTGCACCATGGCTTATGTAGCTTCCATGGCTACATTGAAGGTAGTGGGAAATATCACCTGAGGTGGTACTACAAAGTCCTGTCTTGCTTCCTGAATTGCATCTTATGAAGGTGGTTGTTACAGGTATAAAAATATAAATGTTAACATTATTAAAATTGCAGCCTACAGAAATAAGAATTTGCCCTAGTAACACTATACAGCTATGAACACAACCTGAAAGCAACACAGCTGAAAACAATCTCAGGACCACCCTGGAAACAGTCTTGCAATATCATGCTACCAGCTTGAATGTTTGGTCTCCAGAGTGGTGAGGTTGCACCCCTTGAAGAGGGGTAGGGTGATGCATGCCCCAGCATGCGCAGCACATAGAGATATGCTATGAGTGTGCACTTTTGGTCCAAGCAGGTGGGTGGCTGGCCAGGGGCAGGAAGGAGTGGTGAGGACTGAGCTCATGGTGATTGTAGTCTCTCTTGCACAGTGTAAGGTCTGATAAACCATTTATTATGTATCAGTGATAGGTCCATCAATGATGTTAGAAGGAAGTTTATGTAATAAAATGGAGAAAATGGTCTCTCAATACATTTCTCTTCGTACTGTAGAATAACACCTCTGTGTTTCTCTTGTAGAAGAGTACATGTTATGTTGCAGCTAAAGAACATTATTTTAAATTGAGACACAAATTTTAGTTGTACAGGAATGTGCATTCATGGAAGAGCTGAGGATCCCTACTGTATTATTTACAGGTGGTGATGGGACCTATGTGTAGAACTAACCAGTAACTTTTGACAAACTATTTTCATAAGAAGATCAATAGAACCAGACCTTTTAATGAAAATGTTTCTTAGATTTGGAGTTGTCCTAAGAATATTCTCTGATCCTGGGATGGAATCTGTGATCAGC
>NW_010315599.1:104035-110426 GCF_000700745.2 Antrostomus carolinensis
TCTCAAATCCCAGCGGAGTATATTACCAACCAGATATTTCAGTTTTCTGAAAAGTTTTTTTGCCACTACAATTCAGAGCAAAATATTTTTTTTAAAAAAAAGCCAAAGAATTCTTATTTTTCATTGTTTTTAAGTGGATTTTTGATAAATTTCACCTAGAATCTGAAAGCACCTAGAGGTCCATTTGTACTGAAGCCTGAGGATTATTTTTGTTATGAATATTTGACTGTAACCTTATCATTAAGAAACATTGAAGTTAAAACTGAATGTGTATTGAATGCACTCAGAAAAACCTAACCTGACAAGTCTTTGAAAGAAGCCTGACCTTGTGATGGAAATGTTATAAAAAATGGGTTGATCCTTGCTTTTTTTCTTTTTTCTTTTTTCTTTTTTTTTTTTTTAAGGATTCTACTGTCCTTTGGTTTAGACTTTGATACAGTATGATGATTTTAATGAAATGAAAGTGTATGTGGTGGCCTGTAGTTAGAGAAGTAGGAGCTGTTCCTAGTGATAATTTTTTAACTTTTGTCACCTGTTTTCACATGGAGTTCATTTGCAAAGACTTTGGCAATCTTCACAGTGTGCATTCCCTGCAAAGGTAGAACTCTTTTGCCTCTAATTATTTGCGGCCTAAAGAAATCACATTTGGCCAGCCATAATCTTTTGCCTTTCTAACATTTAATGCAAGGAATCAGAGGAGGAAAATAGCTGTAAAACAGCATGGCCATCTACTGAGAGAAAGCTGTATAGCTTCTAAAAGGTATGCAACTGGAAGGAAAGGAGCAAAGATTTCAGTATTTTATTACTATGAGTTCTCCAAAGATGCCATCCTCCACAATGTGGAATTTCATGAAGAGCCAACAGCATTTAATCAAGAGCAGGCATCAGTTTACTAGTTAAGACTTTGTCCACCTAGGAAAAAAATACTGGTAGAATTACAGCACCATAAATCCTCCTGTGGAGCATCTGTTGTTGATATGTGTGTGTATGCATAAGTTTCATTGCTCCACCTTTATGCAGGTAGTTACACCTTCAAGTGCCCAGTGGGAACATGGCCCTAGAGAGCAGGAGCTCTGATGCTTAAGGAACTCAAGGGTCCCTTCTTCCCCTTTTCCTAATTTTACACCATTGGAAGTAGACAGAGATTGTAGAAATCTCCTGACTATGAACACAGTTACATATCATGCAGTGTAAAACTTCAGTCTTCTAAATGGTGTACCACTGATACTCTGCAAGAAATAAAGACCTCTGTCCAAACCTAGAGCATCTCCAGTTTACATTTTACTAAAAACAGATGAGAAAGAAATTTCATATTTAGGCACTGCCTTGGTAGAAGCAATATTGGAAACACCTAAGTGAATGGATATTGTAAGGAATAAAGCCATGCCAGTATTTAAGAGCTTACCTATCAGGTTTGTTTGTGACTGACCCTTTCCGGCCCTTCAGAGCTCCTTCATCAGCCATCTGTGATACAAATGTCAGCAAAGTAATTATCTTGGGAACTACAGGCCAATTCACTTCTGACAGCTCTGTGAATAGTTTTCTCTCTACAAGGATGTGTAGAAACCAATTAACAATCCTTCTGTGAGCTGTTCTGCAAAATAATTCTTGCATATAAGGATCAAGTCTGATATTGGCTGCAACTGTTTCAGACACAGTGAAGTACAATCTTGAGGAAGATGATACCTGTTAGTCCAGGGGTTTAGAGATCAACATTTTTTTCCATTAAAGGAGGACTCTGGGGTGGGGGGGGAGGGGGGAACCTTCCAGAAGGAAATCACCTCTTCACTCCATGCTCTGCATGAATATCAAAACTATCTGAAGAGAGGGTGAGATTACAGAATTTAAACATCAAGCAGAAAGTAGAAATAGCAGCATTTGACAGAGGTGATAACAAACTGCTACAGACTGAGGCAGAGATGCAATATCTTTCACTGAGCATTAACATGTTGCCCTAAGACTAGAAAAAAAAAAAGTTTAATTTGGCCCCTGTGGAGTGACATGATGAGCTGGATTTGATCTTGCATATGAACTGTGCACTAATAGGTGAGTGCTTACATGGATATATGCATACTTGTAGTCTGTATGTGTGTATACATGCTCCTTGTGAATATGATGATGCAGATACCTTCTGATGTACTGTATATAACAAGAGGCATCTTCCCCGTGTCATCTACTACTGCTATGTCCAGACAAGTCCCTCAAGATATTTCAATTAGTTCAGACGCATAACTCATTTCAGGGAGAGTGTGGACAGGAATGACATATGCACATACATATACGCGTGGAGAAAATGCACTGTCAGTTAATTCACCCTCTGTGATTAGACAGATGAGGAATGGAGAAGCAGAAAGGTTCACAGGCTGACAGCTTCTTAATGTCTATGTAACTAGGAGCTCAAATCAAGCTACATTCATCCCCAGATTCTGAGAAGAAGATAAGGACACAGTTAGTCCTTTCCTGTCCTACAAGTGCTATCTGAGTTATTTCATTTTCTGACATGACTTCTCCACAGATAGAAATATACACTGGTACATATGGTATCACAGTGGCTACCTGTCAGATGGAAGTTGGAAAACAGATTGGCAAAAGAGAGTAACAACATTGGAATCTAGATAGGAGTTATGCCAGTAAAGTAATTGTACTAGAAAGCTTCCCTTGACGACTGCTGCTTGTAAGGAAGTGCATGTAGCAGGATGGTCAGCCAAGGAAAGAGTATATGCGATACAAATGGATAAAGTAACATGAGTGACACCAAAGGGATGAAGTTCACCTTTTTCTGGTTTTGGTCCCATATTCTCTCTTTTTCTGTAGCTGAAGCTTTCCTGTTAACCAAAATCTTCCTGTGTCACTAGAGAAGCACTCAACAATTGCACAGGCAGAGGGTGCGGTTGCTGAGTCACTTCAATCCAATACACATCCATACTAATTCCAGGAGAAACCATGCTGCTTCCCCATCACTCATTGCTCCCCCTGGCACAGGTACTTGTGAGCCCATGCTTGAGGCAGGGTAAAGGAAGTGATTTGCCTGGAAATGGTTGATGTGTGCCTAATGCCCTGTCCTAGAAACAAGCCAGAATATAGCTTTAAGTCCTCTCCTATGTTGTGTTTGTTGATTTGCTGCTTTGTTGTGTTGTTTTATTTTTGTTGGGAAGGTAAGTTCCACTGTAGCTTTTAAATTCCTGACCTCTGATCATTATCAGGTAAGAACTGTATCAATTACCATAGATGGAATCACACTGCTTTTAATATTATGCAGAAAACCACGTATGGCAAAACTTGTGCTTCTTATCCACTTCTGTAAACATGCTATGCTGAAAGCAGATTTTTTTTTACTTTTTTTTCTTTTTTTGTTCATAAAGATGAAGAATATTTAAAGGATATTTTCAGAAAGGAGTTAAAAATACTCAGTATTTCTCCTCGTAAAAGACTTTTCTTCTCCATTCCAATTCTCTCCCAGAAGAAACAACTGCTGATTTCTTTCCTTGAGATTAACACTTTAAATCTTCTTAAATGATTGATGTTATTTTACTTAAAATAGAAATTTTGGCTATGAATCCATTCACAGGACCAAGCCTTGTTGGTGCCATTACTTCCTCTACCACAAGAAGATTTCATTGGGCTCCCTGCTGTGTCATGGGAAGGGAATTAAAATGCTTAACGAAATGATGCTTCTTAATTTTTCCAGATTTCTCTTCTCAGTCGCACATGATCTAGACACTACCTTCAACCTAAGCAGCTTTCCTATTATCTTGAAATCTATCCAGTTTTCTGACCAAGGATCTGTTTTTTTGCACATTTATTTATTGAAAACAATGATCTGACTACACATAAGAATGAGATCAGTCCTTTACAAATTATCTAGGTATTGGCTAAATGTTGGATTCAGTTCATGGTTAGCTATCACTTGTTCACTTTTCCAGGGTTTTCCATTGTGCCTAGGTACATTCTGGTGGTAAACTCTGATCCAGGTAGCTCTGACAGGCCTTGTACAGTGTTGCTTTTTGTTGTACAGTTGAATTCATGACTGCTGCCACGTGGCTTGTAGGTAACGACTTAAATCTGAGGGGTTTGGAAATATTAAAAAAATCTTAAATTAGTTGACTTGACTGGCCTGACTGAAATGGGGGATCTTTCCTCTGAAATAACAAAAAGAGGCCTTTACCTGAATCTGAGTGAGGCAAAAGCACTGCTAGAAACTTTTTTACCTGAGCTGTGCCCTGTACCCCTACTGCCCTTATATTAAGCCTCCAAAAATTTCAGATCTACAGAGAAAGTATGAATTAATTGTCTCATAACAATTAAGAATAAAATGTTCCCATAAAACTAAAGCTGCTAAATCGCTCAGTGCCCACATTGCCTGGGCAGTTGGTTGGCTCCCAGTGAGGATAAACCATTGGATGCTCAGCCCATGGCGATGTAAAAGATTTGAGAGTGCCATCAACAGTGAATTAAGTATCCGCTTTTACTGAAAGCTTTTCTGTGTAGAGGCTGTAACTACCACAACACTTCTCAAAAAAGGTCTTTTGCAATATTAAAGGAAGGTTTATGTTTTTCATTTTTCAGGAGAAAAAAGGCATTAGAAAAAGTCTTGAATGTGAATCTTTGTTATCTTTGAAAAATATCTTTGAACTGAAAGTTTTCTGTCACAATATTATGAAATTAAACCACTGAATACAAAATGGTTGGCACAGCTGTTACATGCCCAACAACTTTCCAGAATTCTGAACTTGTGGGTACTGTCTAAATTCCTAGACTGCAAAGATGAAGAAACTGTTGTTTTGTCTATCCAACAAGCAATAGTGATGGACTCCGGAAAATTCTTGGTTAGTCTGACCTAAGGAACCTTACAAATGCATATAATAAAACCAATAAAAGTAATATTACCATCTACCTCTGGCTAATATTGAGATGTGGGTTAAAATTCTCTAAGACTGGTCTCCGAGGGCTGGCTCTTGGTTGTCCCATTCAAAGTGCCTGGTTAGTCACTCTGGAGCAAGATGCTGTGATGCCAGAGGGGAGCAAATCTGTGCTAAACACTTCCAAGTAATGACAGTGAATACCTGGGGTTTGCAAGCCCATGTTCTAATGAAACAGAAAATGCATTACAGTCAATGGTTGATTCTGGCTATGTGTTAGGGAAGGACTGCTAGAGAGGAGTTTGTATAGTAACAAATTGAGATTTTGGAGGACAACTTAGATGTTTCAGTTGCAGTGCTTTTATCATTAAATCTGATGTTTCTGCATCTGAAGCCCCTCCATGAATTTCAATATCGTATGCATCCACAAGTGAAGAATAGGCACTTTATGATGTATTGTACAGTTACTACACACATATTGGAAGACATTTTAGTATAGAAAGGAAGTTATCTGCCAGTTTCATAACTTGCTATTTCTCAGAATTTAGGATATTAGATTTTTTTTCACATAAATTAATATCAACACTTTAACTGAATGCAAAACTATATTCTCTCTCCCAAAGGTTGGTGTTGGACTGACCATATTTTAAGTCAGCTTTACCATAAAATAAGGATATCTCTCACTGATTTTGATTTGTATTTTCAATATTGTATATCAGATAATGAACATGCTCATTGCTCTTATTATTTTGCCAGATAAGCTTTTCCAATAAAATTGTAGTTTATGCATGTGCAATAAATGTACATCCAGACTGTGTTATGTTCTGTGTTGCAGCAAAGGGTGTTCCAGCTTTTAAAGAGGATGATTATATCCTTCAGAACCAGAGATGCCATTCAATAGATTTTTTTTTTTCTTTTCTGTAGGGGAAATGAAATGGGGTATGATTTTTTTATCAGATATGAGAGCTGTTTCACTGTACTTTGAGGCTAAATCTGGTGTGCTAAATGTATTGAAAGATTGATCTCTGTGAAATACATTAGAATTAGAATAGCAATACCATATCAAGCAATTTGGTCCTTCCACTACACTATTGTGGTTTTGACAGTGGCCAATACCCTATCTTACATAACATGACCAACTGGTCACCTACAACAACTATTGGTGCTACGATTGGTCAGCTACACAGTCAGAGACTACACCTTGTGAGAGACCACAGAATCACAGAATGGTAGGGGTTTGTCCTGGTTTTGCTAGGATAGAGTTAATTTTCTTTATAGTAATTAGAATAGCTGTATTTTACTTTCAGTGTTTCAGTTCAGACATATCATGAGAAGCATGTTGATAACAGTACTGGTGTTATTAGTTGCTGCTGGAGTTCAAGGCCACTATGTTTGGCTGGTTCACAGCTGCATTAGGATGGGATGGGGAAGCGCAGTCAATAGCAAACCCAAAACTGGCATTTGGATGTGCCAATGAGATATTCCATATCATATCACATCATGTCAGTATATTAACCAGGGATGACCGGAAG
>NW_010315599.1:110974-123666 GCF_000700745.2 Antrostomus carolinensis
CTGTGGAACTTCTGGTTTTTGCCCATTGCTCCTTGTCCTGTCACTGGGTACTACTGAAAAGAGTCTGTCCCTATCCATTTGGCCCCCACACTTCAAGTATTTACAGACATTGGTAAGATCCCCTCTCAGTCTTCTCTTCTTCAGGCTGAAGAGTCCCAGCTCTCTCAGCCTTTCCTCATAAGGGAGATGCTCCAGGCCCCCCATCATCTTTGTGGCCTCCGCTGGACTCTCTCCAAAAGATCCCTGTCCCTTTTGAACTGGGGAGCCCAGAACTGGACACAGTATTCCAGATGTGGCCTCACCAGGGTACAGTAGAGAGGAAGGAGAACCTCCCTTGACCTGCTGGCCACGCTCTTTTTAATGTCCCCCAGGATACTGTTGGCCTTCCTGGCCCCAAGGGCACACTGCTGGCTCATGGCCAGCCTGCTGTCCACCAGCACACCCAGGTCCTTTTCCACAGAGCTCAGTTCTTCCTAATCTACAAAATAATGGATCTATCCTCAAATAACTAGAGTTTATATTTTACCTGAAATTTTAGATCTGTTTCATACCTGAGCATTCAAATCGTGTTGATTTTTTTCTATCTGTCTTTTGAACATAATTACATGTACGGGGCTGTGTATTTGAGAGAACTCATCCAAATCACACAGTGAAAAAGCAAAAACGATGGAAAATCAAGGAACAGAAGGTTAGCAACAAGAAGATCTTGGTGTTTTTTTATGGCAAAGCTATAGTTAAGGGGAAGATGTAAACATAGGTTGTACAAAAGTGAACTGTTAATCTGTACTTGATAAGCATCAAGTAATTCCATAAAAGAGATTTCTTTGTACAGAATGAAACAGGATCATGTATTAATAACAGCTTTGTGGCTTCCCACAGCAAGAGTATTGCTAATATTGCAAATCACTTGGACTGAAGAGCATTTAGCAGAAGTATTGAAAAACTGTTTACAGGATCAAGGCTAATTTTATTAGTGGAAATCTCCTTTTAATTCATACAGCTAATCCAGAAGTCTATAGGAAGTGAATTTGTGTTTCACTCAGGAACATGAATTTGTATAATAGGTGTAGAAAAGCAATTTATAGTAGAAACAGTTTTATGATCCTGTTTTTCAGAAGCTGTATAAACTGGTGATTTTTGTTCTAAGTGAGCAAACTTTCAAGCACTAACAGTGATCAGTTTTACGTCACTGTTCTGTGTTCTGTGCAAAACTCCTGCCTTGGAGAGCTTGTTGCTCAGTGAAGGTAAGTTACTAAGACAACTTGTGATGCTTCCATGTTAGAGAAAAAAGGAGCTATGAGAAGAAGTGCAATGAAAGTAGAAATAATCTCCCTGCATCTCAATTCTCTACAACTTTCATAATAATTTCAAAGTATAGTTATTCTACTTTGAAGAAACACTTCAGATTGTGTCTGTGCAGTAATGCTGAAAATGGGACGATGTAGCAGCAGAAGAATTTCAGGCACAGTAAGTTCCATCCAAATGTGACTTACTTAGTAAGCGTACCTAGAGGTAAAATGAGCCATGTTTCAGCTGTTGCATAACAACACAAAAGTTTATAACTTATAGAGCTCATCTCACAGTTCATACTTGCATTTGTAGATTTTGCCAGACTGATTTGCAAAGAAAAGTTAAAAATGTGGTTAAGGATTGCATGGTTGAGTACTAACCAAGCACAGGTGACAAATAGTACCTACATCTTGGCACTGTAAAAGGAATTTGTTCTAATGAGATTCCTTGAAGATGACTTGGTGCCTTCAAGCGAAGTTTCCTTCTGGCTTTTACACTGAAAGAAATCAGGCAGTTCAAAAATCTCTCTGATGCTTTATTTTCCCAATCTTTGAGCAGAGAAAACAGCACATCCCTGAAATTCTTTCACTCAAAAGTGATTTGAGCCCTTGAAGAAGGGGGCGGGGGGGGTGGGGAAGGTGTTGTAAGATGAGGTTTTTACGTCTCATTGCATTACTTAGACGAAATGGCAATGAATTAAATTGATTTTTCTTCCCCAATTTTGAGTCTGTTTTGCCCGTGACCATAACTGGTGAGTGAGCCGTCCCTGTCCTTCATCCTAATCCCGTGCCCCCTTTTTTGCGACTCCCATCCCACCTCACTGGGTGGGGGGAGTAAATGCAGGACTGCATGGTCCCACTGTGAGTCAAACCTCCACACTAGCAATTAATTTTCTCATGACTAGTAAGGAGGAGCATGAGGAATAGGTAGGACTAGAAATTAGTCTGTACAAAATGTCAAATTTTCAAACAGTGCATCCTTAGATTCAAAAAACAGCGTAATGAAATTATTGTAGAACAAGGCAGGGAGGAGACGATAATGCACAGTTGAGACCATCTTGTGGTGAAATACACTCAGGTAAAACTGATTTAAAAATTAGAACAATCTAATGCACATGAAGGAACAGGAAGTCTGTTTCAGAGACACTTTACGGGGCATTTCTACTCCACTTAGCATATACTCTGGTTTTCCTTCTTCTGCCTGAATTTCCACTGTGCTTCACTGTGCAATCAGTTATTGAGTTTTGGGGTTTTTTTAATTATTACCTTCTACACTAGTGGGTGATACTGCAAAAGCTATTTACTACACTTAATTCTTCCCTTGCTTTCTTCTTAAGACTTCATATGTGACCAACAGAGACTGACTTTTATTTTGAAGTTTATCCTCAGCATAATCAGCATTTGCAGGTCTCCATGCTCTGTTCATGTCTGGTTTACAGAAGGGACATATTATTTCCTCTTCTGCAGTGAGAAAAGAATAATATGATAGTTTCCACACATTATATCTTTAAATCTTGGTTTTCTCAAATATTTAAAACACTAGGCAGTTTCCTAACATAAAGCTTGTGATGCATTTATGCACCTTTAAAATCTTTCATACCCAGTCCTCCACCAACTTTCAACCTTTCAACTATGTTCAGGTTTTTGGAAAATTCAGTGGCACTCTCCCATGGCTCTTCAAAGCAGCCACCTTGTGCTTTGCTGTGCTTTCAAATTTATTTAAAAGAAAGTTTCGGGAAAGATGGTCTGAGAGATCACAGTAGAACTGTATCTCTTTGGCAAGCTGTTCTCCATTTCACGTGCCACAAGTTTCTGAGGAATTTTTTTCACATTAGATACAGTAAACTCAGTAACAACTCCTGCCAAGATGGCTTGCTCAAATAAAATCATCACTTCAGGAGTGTGTTTTCTGTTTGGATGGCAAGTTATCTCTACAGTCAGTGTCATTGTCCCTTCCCGTGCCTGGGGATGGGAGCAAAGACAGCAGACAATTAAGTCCACAGAGGCCTGTTCTTCCTGCATTGCTTTTAGCTATACTTGAACTGCTTTAGACTTTAAATGTACTTGGTCAGACTGGAATTTTTTTTTGTTGTTTTATTTTTTCTTAGTAAGAAAAAAACATTTCTCTATCTTTAAAATCTGTAAATTGACAGAACATTTGGAGGTAAAGGATTAGCACAAAAATAAACTGAAATGGTGAGTGATTTGGGAAAACAAGAGTATACACAGTAAGACAACAACCCAAGTGAAAACCAGTGAACAGCTTCCTGTTGGCTCAGTATTTGCTGTCCAGGAGATGAGGCGAGAACGGGAGGGAGAGCTAGGAAGAAAGAAGAACTGTGCAGCTAGCAAGGAGTGTGAAAAGACTTTTATTTGTCCAGGCAAGTTCCAAAATTAACCTATTTAATCTGCCAGTGTCTTCACATCACTCCTTCTGTCTTTCTGGTACTCAGGCGATACCAGCCACCCTAGAAGAGGAAAGCTATCCGATGGCCAGGGGTCTCCTGGGAGTAAGCATGGAAACTTGCTTGGGAACTTTAAACCCATGTTTCAGATCGGTACCTGACAAACAGGACTCACCACATCTTTGCAATAAAATAATACCAGTGCATGTGTTGGACCAGTCTTTGACAAACCATTTGAAGTACCATTTAAGGAAAGATTTGAGAACCGTCATTCCTTGTAATCCAACTTCTTTACCTCAGTTGTAAGAGTAAGTAAGAAAGCAATTTATTTGAACAGGTGAAATTTTAAACATAAAGATAACAGTCCTCATTTTAGGAAGGTTTTTTTTAATTTTTATTGCAATTCTTTGCCATTTTAGGACTATAAAAATGCTGAAAAGAACACTATTATGGTTCATTCATGGAATTTGTTAAAACACAGAGAGGGGTTTCAGACAGCTTTCGATATCAAAAGCAAGACTTAAAAAACTACATTGCTTAGTGTGGCTTTGCAAAGAGTTTATTGCTTCTGCTTTCTCACTCGTGATCAGAAGAATGTAAGACATTCTTTAATACAAGGGATGAGTGGTCACAATAACTTAGTGTCAAATTAAAATTGCACACATCTTTCTTAGAGCAATTTTAAGAGGAGGTAGAAAATCTGCAGCCATTAAAAATGTATGTCATTTTTATGAGATCACAAAATAATATCCTCTTTTGCAGTACTTAAGCACTACTGAGTGCTCTCAAATGTTCAGAAAACAATTCTGAAGCTACTTTAAAGTGCTGCAGACAGTGTGCTTTAATCTTACAGGGGTATCCAGTAGGCTGTACAGCTCTGAAAGGAAACTTGCTTTGGCTTCCAGATTGTTCATCTTCAAGCTATCAAGTTTTCAAAACACAGCAGCTGTTGCAGTAAGACATGAAATGACTTTTTTTTTTTTTTTTTCCTGTAATGTCTTTGTTTCAAATCAGTTCCTCTAACTTGAATCTTTGAACCCCTTATTGTAATGCTGGCAAGTTCACGGTTTTTATTACTAAGGCTTTTTTATTATTATTTTAAAAATTACTACTTCTCCAATAGCATATAATGGAAAATGAAAATTCTAATGATATTTGGAATTGCTATACTACAGCAACTAAAAAGTCATATAACAAAATGCACTGTACTGTAGATTTCAAACAAAATATTGGTAAACATGTTTCAAGCATCTTCCCGAGTAGCTCTTCTTTTTAATGACCACTCATGTTGTATAAGTAAGTAGATTGAAAAGTCAGTACCAAAGTGATGGCTGCTATCAAATGACTCATAGTTCTTTGTCTGTCTATAATATGATGGGAGAAAAAATTAGGCCTCTTCCATCATTTTTTCTAAGGAAGTTAGCAATGTCTGGTGAGGGGATAAATTTTAGAAAAAATGAGTAGTGCTTTCTTAGATGTCAGCAGTTCTAAAAGCATAGGTAGTAACTCTAGGAAAAATGATAAAGCTCAAGTATGTCAGCACACTTAGTCCTACTCCTTTATTGCTGCTGGAATTTTGCACAAGTTTTGCCAGAAGACGTTACAACTAAAAGCCTGGTTTTCTCTTAACTGACTATACTTGTAAGCCTTTTCTGACTCTGTAAGGATTAATTTCCCAACACGAGAGACAGCAGTTAGCATGGGAGCCTTGGAGCACACAAGGAAACAATACACTCAGCCTTTCCTAGGAGAGAAACTTACTCTAAAAATTTATGTTGCAACACTAAACGCTGGAAAGAGGGACAACTGGAACAACAACAAAACGGAGAGCAAATGGAAGAATTCAAATCCTTCCATGAAGCCAGGAAACTTCTTTGTTTCTGAATTGAGAAAGACAGATGTTAAATGATGGGGAGTGAAACAGGGAGGCAGGAAAGAGTCCTGCCCATCACAGTTCTAATGAAAGAGGCCACTTGGACCAAACAGATTTAAGCATATAAAAAACAGGAAGCTTCTGAAATTGATATTGCCTCTGCTGCATTTCCAGCAGGTGAAGAGAACATAAAGACTCATCAGGAAAACAGAAGAGAAATTGTCATTTCTTTCCTCACTAACAAGCACATTGAGGGCACATGGGGCAGGTTTCTTTTCTCAGTAGGTAAAGCTAAGGTTCAGCTAGAAAAGAAGAGCAAAGTTTATGGCACAAAGTAAAATTAATAAATTCTGTATGCCAGAGGCTTGTCAAACTGACAGATCATTTGGCTGTATTTCTTGACAGAAATTTTTCAGCATGTTGGAGCAATGAAAACCAGAAGGTCTAACAAAAGTTTTGTTGCATCTTAAACTGCCTGTTTTCTATAAGCATGACCAGGGACAACAAGGTCATACTTTCCTGCAAGTGCATAAATAATAATTACGATATATCAGCAGCAGTTGAACCCTCACTTAGGAAGATTAATGTGTGGACAGCACACTTGCAGCATATGCTCTTAGGCAGACCAGAGAATAAAGCAGGGAATTCCTCCCTCTAGAGCACCTGATGGATGGGTCATTAACACAGTCTGCTGTCAGAATAGCAGCAGCCAAAAATGTCCTCTTTACCAGAGGAAAATATACTGTAGGATGTCATTAATGTGCTCTGACTTAACAGCTCTGAAATTCTCAGTTTTCTGATACACTTGGAGCTCCAGACAGCAGTTTTCCTTTTCTTTTTTATATATTATTTAACCAAATGTGCGCTGTCTTCAGTACCACAAAAAGAAGACAGTTTTGATAAGTCTTCCTTCCATGCCACAGCAGCAAACAAGAGCTTGAAAACGGGAATAAAACATGGTAAACGGAAAAATTTTAAAGCAAGGTAAAAAGGTTACCCTAGCTACCCTAACCTGGGTGACCATCAATAAATGGCCAATGCTTTCTTAGTCAATTGATTGTGTATGAATTTATCAGCAGGACAAATGCATTGACACTGTCCCTATTGTCACTCCTGATGACTTCAATGTCAGGCCAAACCAGGGGCCTTTACCTCCGCTGGCACAAGTAACCTGAAGAGAGTTTGGCTCACTGTCTTCTGGCTTAAGGCTATAAAGCTCATACACAAATTTACCAGCTGGGAAATGGAATCTGCCATGTCCCAGTGTGCTGTTTTGGTCAAAAAAGAGCTTCTCACAGTGGCTGCCAAATTGGCTGAAAGGCAACAGAGCAGTCCTTTTCCTCTCAGTCCTCTGGGCCTCTCTTTCCATCAGTTCAGGTGAAAATACTGAATATTAATGCCATTTGTTAATCTTGTGCGAAAGGGATACAGTAGTCTAACTATAAATTCACTCAGCATAGTTGACTGCAGGTAAGGTGAATTGATTTTCCATTCTCTGTCTCTCAGAGCTTATTTCCTTGAAAAGACACAAGTCTGAATACAACCTTGGTAATCCATAAATCAAAAAGGCTTTTTTTTCTTTGCTGTATGGTTGGATAAATTTCAGTGACCATTGCTCTTGCTTTTCTTTATATTTTTTAATATTTATTATAGAAGAATGTAGCCTAATGTCACCCTGGGGTTGCTGGAAATGGTCTGCAAGGTTAAAAGCTCTGATATTCATAGAGTAGTCTCATGTACTACGGTTCCATGTTTGACCAAAAGTACCTTTTTATTACTTCTAATAGTCTATAAACTCTCCTATTTGCAAAACTTGGAATCTTTAAGGTTTCTTTTTCATTTTTTTTCCCCTGTTTTCTTAAGCACCAGGCCTTTAAATTTCCAAAGTGTCTAGACATTGTAGTCAGTGCACTTAAAGTTTAATTATCACTTCCTACATGCCATTGTAACTACCCAGTCACATAAGATCAATTTCTGACTCAAGCTGTCTCTGGTCCAGTTCAGATGCAGTAAAGATGGTTTATAAGGAGTAGTAGAACTAAAAGAACCAAGGATGTACCAAGATATATATCAAAACACCTTTAAGTAATTTTTGAGTGAGAATAGGGTTATCTGAATAGAAGGGCTTCGCCTCAAGTAAACAGTTGTTGTAGTCATGAAGTTGAGAGTAACAACAGACAGGATTTGGAGTTTACATAGGAGGACCAGTAGGTCAACATCTGATTTGCAGAAGACCTCTAACAGCTATGCTGTTCATTGAAAGAGCTCATAAAACTGAATGCAGACAGACAAGAGACCTGATCTAGGAAATGCATGGGGACATCAAGACATGTCTGCTGCCCAAGGCTGCTTCTGAGTGAAGCCTAAAGATGTACAGTTTCTCACTGTGACACCTTGCTCAATTCAGCTGCCAAGCAGTCAAAATCCTGTCAAAGTAAGTGGTGCCTGTTCGTGCAAATGAAAAGCTGCACGATAGGAAGCACCCTCAAATTCCTTAAAGCTTCTTTCAGTTTTATTCCTCTTAAACTTTGCTCCAGTACACTGAAACCCTGCCAGCGACCTGGCTGTACAGTCATGTGCAATACTGAGTATGGCAGTGCTTACATCTTGCTGCTACACGCGTGGTAGTAGAGAGCAAAGTTATGTTTGTTGATTTGATTTCTCATTTTCTTTCTGTCTGTTTTCCATCCAAAAACTGTTTCATTTCCACATGCTTTTATTTGTTGAAGCCTGACCTATTACTGGACTCCCAGCAAAATACGGTATGTTGTACTTACTACAGGTGCTACAGTAACAGAAGTGGCAAATCAAGAGCTACGTTAAAATCCCAGTGAAACAAATCAGTTCGCTATAATCTTATACCTAGGGTACCTGTGAGCTTGTTTCTGTGATGGGTTAGTGATGGAATCATAACAAGTAAATATTTTTATACAATAGTGTTTGAACAGTATAGTTTATTTGATAAGATGGGGGCACTCCTGTTGATATTTTAATATAAATTAGAGCTCGTAAAATGAAAAGTTGCCAGAATACAGTTATGTGCAAACCAGAATATTTATTGCAGAAAAATCAGCTTTGACGAGTTCTTATGGAGGAGAGGGGTCATGGGAGCTATATCGGGCAGAAAGGAGAACTGAACACGAACTTTTCATACCTTATATGTAAGTACTTTGAGATTTTTTTAAAAGCCCCAACCAAAGTTTTGGTCTTCCTCAGTTAAAGAGGAAGAGATGAGTCCTGGGACAGGGTTTTCACTATGCAGGTCACTCACAAGCATGCTGTCATGGCTCTGTCTCCTGAAAACATGAGAGAGGTTTTGTTCAGAGTTTAGTTCAAAGTGAGGAAAAACTTGAAATGTCCCAAGCTTTAGCAACATATAGCTTCTGTTTTCCACTTAGTTTCACCAGAATCGATACAACATCCTTGTGCTGAGAAGACTTTGACCACTGCTGGTTGTGTGGTTGCATTTTACAAATAAGCCTTCCTCCAGTCAGTTGAGGATTTGCTGGAAGGTTGCTTGGTGCATGCCTGCTGTGGACCTGCGCATGGCTTGTTGCAATGCGCACAAGTGCAGTTTAGGCACAGTTAGTTTCAGTTTATGCTGTTGGTGATCCTTGGCCACTCGAAGCAGAAGATACAGAGGGGCTGAGGGAGAACACCGAAGCTGGGAAACCTGGGAGCTGTTTTTAGCCCTGTTACCAGTGACCTCTTGTGGCTCAGATACTGATGTGCCGGGAGAATATTTTGCTTGGGCCAGGATGGGAGGCTGTGGAGAACAGTGCATTGCAGGTGTCTCATCTGTTGCTCTGCATATGTTGTTGCCCAGTTCCCTCACCTTGTCCTCCAGCATCGATGCATGAATTGTCAGCTTGCATGTACGTTGAATCTCTCCTTCTGAGGAAATCTTTCCTTCTAAGGAAAGGGATAAGTTACATGCTTAAGGATAAGTTTATATGCTGCGAAAATCTTGGGGTTTCATTCTCCCAGAAGACTGGGTTTCTAGCTGTTCACTTCTCAGTCATTCCCTCCTGCATGCTGGTAGTTTTTGGCTACCTTAAATTCAAACCACAGGTGTTAACAGGCTTTCTCCATGAAGCCTGCCCCACTTTCTGTACAAAATTTCTGGGATACCACAAGATTTATTTGAGGGGAATATCACAAACCCCATGATTTCTCATACATGTGCCTGGAATTTGCATTCATGTGGAGTTACTGCAGGAAGCTGGTAAAAACATGTCCATGTTGTAAGATACCTTTAGTAGGGAGCGTATCAAGTGCATGAAATGCCTACATGACAAAACTGAGAACAGTATTGGCAAACCTGACAAGTCCACCTTGATTTGCGGAGTCTGGGCCTTAAGCTCACATCCCACTGACCTACCCTAATCAATCACTAGCCAGTGATCACACACGAAGGAAGCAGATTGGAGGAAGAGGCAGGGAGTGCTCCAGAAAGTATCTTGAGAGACGTCCTGGGAGATGCTCTCAGATGCCTATGCACTGTTAGGGTTGTGATTGAGTTTGTTGACTGCATTTTCTGGTCAGTTCAAATAATAGTCTCAGTAGAGTGTGATCAGCAATTGCTCTATCTAGTATCAGGAAGCTCTCAGGAAGTTCTGTCAGACTGTGAGAAAAGCAGTTGTCACACAGCAGAGGGTCTGGGATCAATTGAGGAGGAGACGGGTTAAAAAGGAAGAAACAGCTCTTCTTCCCTGCATGTTGTCAGATGAAAACGATGAAAAGCACAGGATGGTTTGTTTTAACTCATTTTTCCTATTAACTTCTAAGCAGACAGCTATTATATTATTGGCCTTCATAACCCATGTTGCTGAGACTACTACTCTGTCTGCTGGTAGCACACCTGCAAACTAAGAGCATCCTGTGTCTGCCGTTTCCTCTTAGCTACAGGTGTCACTCAGAACATGGCTTCCTGCAGTAACACATGGAGTACAAGCTGCTTATATTTGTGTGATCCTGCTATCCGCCTGGCAAAGGTATGTTGCACTGCCAACCTGGCTTATTGCAAAAATCATAAGTTTTTTTGCAAAAGCTGAGTGGCTATAATACAGCTAAATAAGCTAGAATAGTAGAGGGTAATGGACACAGAACAAGCAGTACAGAATAGCTCTCCTTGTTCATAAAATGAAGTGTCACATTATTCTGCACTGTGCATCTCTAGTGTGTCCCATACAGTGATTTATGAACTATCATCCATGATCAGTTGCCACTGTCAGTAGACAGACATGTGTGTATTAAACAAAATATAAGTATGTGAGTGCTTCTGCTGATCTCAGCATATTTAGAAAAGCAGCCATTGTAGTCCTCCTATCAGTTTTGGCATATCAGTTATGTCTACAGCATTTTAGGGCAGTCAACTTCCAGATTACAGCTATCTAGTAGAAACTGTCCTCTCAATATGCTACTTAATAGAAGGACTGCAAGCTCTTCACAGTGTTTCATAGACACAGGTTACATCTGCTTTCCTGCTCTGCTGTAAACACCTTGGACCAGATCCCAAGGCTTTGGGGCGGTGTCAGGAGGCACAAACAAGATCTGAAAATCTGGGCAAAACAGGACAATAAAAAAGGCTCTATGAGCATCATGAAGCTGAAAAACAGGCAAAACAACTGACTGACTCGGAGTCTTTGACGTTATAACTTCCAAGACGTGGTTCAAGCTACTTGAACTTGGAGCTTTGTCCTGGGATAGGTCCCAGACCAGGAGTCTGGAGACCCTCATGACTGTGACAGAATCACAACTCTAAGGAGTGAAATCATAAATCAGCCAGAAAGGAGTTCAGAGGTAAGCATGCAGTAAGTATCTCTGACACCTGACTTGCTTTCTGGGAGCAATTATTTTACACAGTGCCACTGTCTAAAGAATCACAGAAGAACTGCTCTTTAGTACTTTTCATATATCCCAAAAAACAGAGTAGCAGATCACAAACAGATTTCCAAGTATCTATGTTAAAGGAGTTTTATCAAATTTGAAGAAACCAAGGTCATTCAAATGACCTTTTATCATTCTCAGATATAAAAATTAGTGTAGCAAATTAATCACTTCCTCAGAGGAATGCTACAAAAGTATTTACAGGCAGATCCCTAGCATACGGTAAGTTGTTGCTTTATCTTTTATTAGCAGTTTCTAAATCCTTCAGACTTCACCGAGATTTCCTTCACTTGCATATACACAATAGCTTCATGACACATTAACTATGACTAAGAAAACTCGAGAAGACCAAACTTTAGATTGTTCCAGTATCATGGATTAATCATACAGAGCAGGGGAAAACCTGCAGATGTTACTCACCTCACCAAAGATAATCTAGATACAAGGTAAACTAGGTGACTCAGAGGAGAAATGAGCCTGGCAACACATGGGGCAAGGTAATGTGGCTACTTTTTACAAAATGCTAAGTAACATTTATAGTGGCAGGCAAGTTGGGTCAGTGAGTTGTGGTATTGACCTGTCAGATAAACGGAAAAATGTCTTCCATGTGCAGTTGTTAAAAGTATGGTTGAAGGAAAAGGTTGGAAGCTAGCATTGACTGTATTCCCCGAATCAAACTCAGAAGAGGAAGTGTCTACCAGATTAAAACATGCGCACGATACAGCTCACTTAAAGAAGGATGCAACTGGTACCTGAACTTCACTCAAATATTTTACTCTGGACATTTTTGCTAAGTGAGGAAGGGCTGGTATTACCCATCACAGTACTGATGCTGATTAGGATTTACTTTCTGAAAAGCTGCAGAACAGCTGAAGCCCAAAGTGGAGCAACAGATAAAACCAGTGTTGGTACTGGAAGTCACTGAACCATAGAGTACTCTGTGGGGTAGCCATAGGTGTCGTCTGAAAATGGAATGGGGCTATTTGGCTCAAGATTCTAGGAAATTCACAGACTCACAGAATGGTTGAGGTTGGAAGGGACCTCTGAAGGTCATCTAGTCCAACCACCCTGCTCAAGCAGGGACTCTTAGAGCACTTAAACCAGGATTTTGCCCAGATTTTTAATATCTCCAGGGAGGGAGATTCCACAACCTCTCTGGGCAACCTCTTCCAGTGCTCAGTCACCCTCATAGGAAGTTCTTCCTCATGTTTAGGTGGAACTTCCTATGCTGCAGTT
>NW_010315600.1:0-11082 GCF_000700745.2 Antrostomus carolinensis
ACTGGAACAGGCTGCCCAGAGAGGTTGTGGAGTCTCCTTCTCTGGAAACATTCAAAACCTGCCTGGACACATTCCTGTGTGACCTACTGTAGGTGATGCTGCTCTGGCAGGGAGGCTGGACTAGATGATCTCCAGAGGTCCCTTCCAACCCCACCATTCTGTGATTCCGTGACTCAGATTTAGTGATAAAGAACAAAACCCCTTCTGTCTAATTCTGTGGAGATGGGGAGAGCTTTATCAGGCCATGATGCTATTCCCACTGCATTCAACTGAACACAGCTCATTAACCACCACAGGAGAAGCAGGTTGTCTCTTACTAATTGAAAAAGCATTGATGATAGTAGAGTGGAAAAGAACACCAATGTATTTACAAATGTTGAGGCACAGATTTTAGGCCAGAGTCAGATAACAACTCATGGACATTGGCAATGGTATACAAATCATCAGTGATAGTAACCACTGATACATCTGCTGCAGCAGCCTGTCGATTTATCGACAGCAAAGAATGGTAGTTAGACAGCCTGGTCCATTACAGCAACTGTGGTCTAAAGGTATCGGGATATCTGATGAACTCTGAAAGTTCAGTCACTTCAGTCTCTCTCAAAGATGCTGCATTAGACACTTTCCAACATAAGGATCTTGATAAAACATAATTTCAAAGAAGTATCTTCTCCACCAAGTCCATTCTGATCAGCTTGTGCAGGAAATGCTTTGCCAAAACTGTGTGTTCCATGTTGCAGTACTGGAAGGGGGTGACATAACAAGGTTAACCTGACAAGACATACGCATGTGATGCCCCCCCCAGTATGTGGGGTTACAAAATTTAGCAGTGGCTCAGTTTTTCTGCTAGGTTATGTGTTCCACGTTGCAATACTGGAAGGAGGAGCTTAACCTGACAAGACATATGCATGTGATGCCCCCTCAGTATGTGGAGTTACAAGATTTAGCAGTGGCTCAGTTTTTCTGCTAGGTTAGAGACAGGCATGTGTGGAAGAGAGAATTAGCACTGTAAGGCACAATAAATGCGAGTCCTGCAAAAAACAATCTACTCTTACTCCAGGAATATTTCTATGTATAAGGAGAACATAATCACCTTGAAGGCTAAAAAGTGGTTACCCTATAGTGGTATCTAGTACGGTTGAAAGCACAAACTTTTCTGTGTGGAAAAGTTCACAACATGGTTCTGCAAGTTCAAGCATAAGAAACTACCATTCCTGAATGGAATAGCATCCATTCAAGGACAGACAAATTCTATTAAGCCTTACAGACCTAATGTGGCATTTGTTTTTTTCCCCAATACCTCTTGTAATTCACTTTACAGGCTAAAGAACAAAGTGGTTTTTGCAGTTCATCA
Organism: Antrostomus carolinensis; assembly: GCF_000700745.2. NCBI lineage: Eukaryota > Metazoa > Chordata > Aves > Caprimulgiformes > Caprimulgidae > Antrostomus > Antrostomus carolinensis. The sequence continues at coordinate 1,355 of NW_010315600.1, forward strand.
TCTGCACATAATATAAGAGGTAGTAAGGTGGAAGAAAAAGGCAATGTCCCTGGTGAGCACACATTATCTTAATTTTCCATGTTCTAAGTAATGTGAAATATAAGCAGTTCACGTGTAATCAGAATCAGTAGAGAATGTTTGTAGTTATTGATTGTCCTAGAAACCAAGGACAGTTACACAGTTAAAAACCTCTGTGAATCTGAATACATGGAACCATGAAAAGAGGAAGAGGTCAGGAAAGCATCATTCCCTATTTTTATTGTTTATTCTGCTTTATAAGAAAAGCTTATGGCACAAAACTGTGGTATACTAATCTGATAATATCAAACTCACATTTGTCCATTGAAAAGATGTAGCATAATGCCAGGATCATCATATGTATGGTAGTTTTGGTGTCTCATATATATCACAAGCCACCAGATAAAAACTGATGGTTTTAATCTTAGAAAGGAATCACAGATCTGCAAGTTAAATGTTTTCACACTGGCAGATAGTTGTAGTTGGTAGCCAGGTGAAAGCAAATTTCAAACAAGAGAACATTTTTGAAGCCTCTCAAAAGAGCCATCTCAAGGGAGGCTAACAAGTAAACGATCAAATACAAGTGAGACAAATGGGCAGGTCCAACACTGACAGTGGTATGGGAATGTATCCCAGTAGCCAGGGTTGCTGTCTGGAATAAAGCCTTCAATGTTTCCAAAGCTTGCGACATTTTCAGAGTCAAAAAGAGAAAAAATCCCAAAGGGAAGTAAGGATACCTGAAGGTTACTACCAGTTTAGCAAGGGAATAGGCTTTCAAGGTTTCAGCAGGTCATATTAGCTTGGGCATGGTTAAATGCTGACATGCTCATGCTGCTCCTGGAACACAGATTAGTACCTTCACTGCACAAATATATTACTGTGCCAGGACCTTTGCCAGAAACCTCTGTATTGTACTGCACTGTGCAGTAGCAGCATGCCTTCTATGTGTCCTGTCAAAATGGATTTCAAAAATACTGTTGGGACAACAGATCTATTTACTGAGTTGTACCTGTTTAACAGACATTAAAATTATGAATTTATTAACACCTATTTGCATAAAAAGTATAATGACTTGGAATAGTAAAAAGGAAAAAAAAACAGTAGCTACCATGAATGTTTCTGCTTCATCTCCTACCAGTCCAGCAATGGCTGAAACTGGCAAATCAGGGCCATAGTATGGATCTTCACTATGAGAAACTGGGAAAAACAAATCCGTATGAGGACTCATGGACCCTTGTCCATCGGGGAGATTCAGATGGCTGTGAAAAAGCAAGAGACACAGTCTGAGGAGAAGAAATATCACAAACAGTAAATGCTGATATAAACCTGAGAAGCATGTTTTCAAAACTTTGAGACACCAAGTCAGTTAATGGGCTTTATTTCTGCAAGAATAATGGAGGATTGCTGTAGACTGTCATTCTACATGGCATGCACCATTTCACTGAAAAGTATAGTAATTCTGCTACAAAAGGGAAATGTTTCTAACTGGCAGAAATGGACTGCCATGTTCTAGCTCAGTGTCTTTTCTTGTTGCCAACTATTCTATGTTACTGTTTCCTTATTAACCAGGATTAATAAAGTCACACATCTAACTTGCCTATGCTGTGAGGATTCATGCTTAAATGTTTATTTGGAGAAAGTATAACAATGAAGAAAAATTAGTAGTAGTATTTGCCTGCTGCATTCTGGTAATTGGTGTATGATTGGCTGTTACAATGCAGAGGATTCTATAGTTTACAAACTATGTTGATTTATGACTTGGCAAAAATGTATGTAAAATAAACAATTCTCAGTGGAGGTTTAACCTCTACTGAATGGAATTAAAAGTGATGAAAAAAGTATATATGTATTTTAACATGTGTACTCTATAATGACAAAAGGTAAACAAACCCTTCAGTATTCTTTTCATATTGCAAATTAAGGCTTTGTCTATACTTCCACTAGTACAACTGTGTCAGTGGTAATTGGTTGGTTATATTCATAGTTAGTGAGATTAAACACACTTGGGAATTGTAGAGTAGCTGCACTGAAACAGCATAGGTGTTATACTTCAGGGATTCCAACTTGAATGATACATACTACTTTTATACCAGCCTCAAAAAACATTTGAGCACAAATAAATTCTAGGTTTGCTGTCCTCAGTGAATTGCACTGAGAGTCACCCCCTCTGGACCCGTAAACTGGCCACACAAGCTGGAAATCACACAGAAAACTGACACTGCTTTTGGTACAATTTGTGATTACAACAACACATCATTTAACTGTGCTTACTAAAGAAGCAACTCGATCCACATTTGGTGGTTTCATAGCTACAAAAGCAATGCTCAACGGAGCCACTTGCAGGAAAGCAGTCCAGGCACTACCTTAATTCAGTCATGCAGCTTTTGATAGAGGCTGCCAAAGTAGCTGATTAGTATAAACTTCATGATGTACATAATGTGGACATGTGAGTGCTAAGAATTTAAATAATGAATTCAATTCATTTGACTGACTAGATAGATTCACACTGGTTGTAATTTAGCAATTACTGACTGCAATTGCTAGGTGAACTAAATTGGATTAAAGTCTTTGCAAACATATGTAGGTTGCTAGTCTTAGTTATTAAAATATACTTCTAGATTTTTCTCTTAACCTGAAGGGTGTTCCACTTACTTTTGCTTAAGGTGATGCTCGTCATTACTCCTTTCAATATGCCAGATAGTAACAGAGCTCTCACTGACCAAACACAGTTGTTGCCAGTTCATAGGGTTAAAACTTAAAGAGGTCACTGTTACCCCTGGCTGAGACTCACTGCACAGGAGGATATTTTCTTGCCAGTTCCTTCATTAAGGAGAGTAAAGGAAAATAAAATCCATTAAATAAATAAAAAAACATTCAAGCCAAAGATCTGGATGTGATTATGACTGACATTCAAGATCGAGTTTGGAAAACAAATACTTTGTCACTGACAAAAAATTTCTGCTGTCAAAACAAGTTAGGTCCTCTTGAGAATGAAAAGGAGGTGGTTAATTAGCCACACATAAAATTATTACTGCAACAAAAAGATTGAATAGTAACATAATTTTGAAAACTGACATTTTAGAAACATTATCACGCACTTCCTTTTGTGAAAAGACAAACAGAGTCAAGAGACATGCATTTTTTTTTCACCAGTTCCATCAGGGACTATTTGAATGGGCCCAAACAATTAACTCTTCAGCACCCCAGACCTCAGCCTCGCTTTTCCAATGTGTAAAATAATGATTATAATGCTTGCAGTTGGAAGGTATTATAATTAGAAAATAAAACACAGTCAGCTCGCAATTATCTATGGATGAATTACTTAGGTAATGCCGTAATTGTGAATGTAGATATACAAGCTCTGGCTGCATTAACTAGAGCACAAAACAGGGCAGAATTTGTGTGGGGCTGTTATGTATAGCTGACAAAGCCTGGGAATCTGCTTTCCATTCATTTTTCTTTTGTCCACTGTAACCTATTTTATGTTCTCAACATCTACTTTACATATTTCTCCATTATCCAGATTAATTATTGACTCCATTTGCATTTTTAGGTGTTGTCCAAGAATTGATTAACATCATTTGAAGAAAATTGTTAAAACTGTTTGTTAATTTCTTGGACAATATATCTGACTGTTCATCTAAATAACATTTATAGCTTTAGCATTTGTCATTGCTGCTGAGAGGGAAAAAACCTAAATAGCATACATTGCTGTAAATGGATTTAGTATAATCCTGTTGTTCTGGCCTGTAACGAATTCACTCACAGAAACAGATCAGGATGCAAGACAATGGTTAATAGCATAGGTTAATAGCATAATGGTTGATAGCATAGGCAAAAAATGAGAGACATTCACACATATGCAGAAACTTTCTCTAAAATTAGAGAAAGCTATAAACTGCAACTCTGACTTGAAAAGATATCATTGTAGCTTGCTCTCTAAAGATGTGTCAGCATGTTCTCATCTCATACCTAACAGACAGTGCCAACACTCTCTTATAGTAGATCATTTATTAAGATCTGAAACGATACAGTACACATTTCTGAAAAAGAATCTGTCATTAAACCTCTCCTTTGAAGAGAAAAGAATAAAGTTCCAGGGATAAGACATCTCAGATGAAATGCAGCTTTTATTTATCCATAAGCTTTCTATATTTTGAAACATCTCTTATACCTCCGATTCCAAACTATCTGCTTAATACAGGGACTGTGCAATATCATACTGCAATCGCACATTGATAATGCTAAACATGGAGATTTCTTTCATCTGTGTACACACATTTCTACAACGAATGCATAATGTAAACCAAAAATTGCAAAAATGAAGGTCCTGATCTCACAGTAAATTCACACATCTTTGTTCAAGTTATTATAAATTCTAAGTTTAACATTGTAAGGTAATTCCATTTTGTTACTAAATTCTTTCTGACTAGAATCCAGGATGGTTCTTTTATGACAATTAGCTGCTGATAGTCATATTCACACTGATTCAGATATGTTTAAATTGTTTAGCCTTGGAAATTGCCACTACTTTAAAGCATTTAAACATTCTAGATAGTTCCATTTTTAAGAATATTCTAGAGAAGTCCTTCAAGATGGTGGATTTTTTTTTAAGTGCACACAATGAACACATTAGACCATGTGTGTTATTTCTGCTCAAAGTGAAAAGCACATAAGCTCTTCAGGCCAGTGAAACTGTGTTGTTGGTTTCTACTGAAATATTCACACAGACATCCTTCCTGAACCACTCTATGTGATCAGAGTTCACAGCAAACATTATCATTCTTCATAAAGAGGCATCTATAGTAGTATCTACTATCATTACTAAAATTCTGAAGTTACAGGAGTTTCTGCGTTTTTACCAACCATTGTACAAGAAAAGGCCATAATTAAATTGGGAGTATACAGAATATTCCTTCCTCTTACTCCACCCTTCCCATTTGTTTTGAAATGCTCAGACTCCAGAGTCAATGGAAGCTGGCAGACCTGCTGGCAATGGAGGCAAGAGCAAGATTATATTTTTAGAGAACAATAAAAATAATAAATTCTAACTTTTCGTATCTGTACTGGATTATATAATATTTATTTTCATGACAATGAGCAGAAAATGATGATCTAACTCAGTGACCCATGGTAATGAAACTATAACACAGAACTAAGATCAAGCACAAGTAATTAAGAGGACCATTGAATGGTCCAAGGGGACAAAAAAGTAGCAGTGGGGTTTAGAACGCTTTTCCTCTTTTCAGCAGGGAACATTTTTCACAAACACCATAGTACTCAGCTTCCAAGGGTGAACAGATAATCAACTGATGCTGAAGAGACTTTAGAAGTACTCCAAAACATAAAATTTTGAAGAAGGTAGAAGATAGCTGTAGCAAAGTAACAGCCATTCTGACTAGTGGTTACTAATGCTAGAAAATAAACAGCAAATTTGGTACAGAAAGTTTGTAGACAATGATGAATCAGAAAAAAAGAAAGGAGATAAAGGCAACTAGTGTGGCTTCCACATTTGTTAATTTATGCTAAAACAGCACATACACAAAAATATGAATTAAATGTAAAAGTACTATAGATTTTTTTTTTTTCACTCTTACCATACTGAAAGAACAAATTCTGGGATTGAAGAGTAACTGGCTAGATATGGGCCTCGGGAACTAAATGCAAGTAAGGTGTAGTCCAGCTGAGCATTACCTGAAATGTAAAAATATAGAACACGGTCTTTAATCGCCCCAGGCTTTACTGTACACTATCACAGACAGAGTACTCTTCTCAGTTCCTTTATATCCACTTTAACCCTTCAAAGACACTCTTCAGGCCCCTGATTCTTTTGCTTCACTCCAGATTATTGTTTTGATTTGAGCACAAAAATGTTCCCTGTGTATCACTGCCTGGCATTTTTTCAAATTTTATCAATAATACCTTGAATTTGTAAAGTATTTTTGCCTCAAGTATCCTGAAATCTTTTGCAGTCATAATTTCATTCACATACATGAAATAAGCAAGTTGTATGATCCTTATTTAAATGGCAAGGAAACAGAAACATGGACAGAGTAAGCAACTTAACTAAGGAAAGAAATGTTATGAGGCAAGCAAAAACATACTTGAGATCCCAGACTCCAAAGTTTAACTGCAAGAACCCTCATTCCTCTCACATCTCAGGTTTCTCAATGTGGCTTTCTGCTTGGGAGCCTACTGCAGTATGATTTTTTTGTTATTCTGACTATATTCTCCTAAAATTAATTCCATTTCATTCCATTTGTTTTCCCTTTGTAACAGCTCCATTTTGTATTGTCCAATTCCTCCCTAGCATGAATCTAACTAAAACTCCTGCAGTGGAAAACTCTTCCTACTGCTGTCCATGCACCTTGTCATGAGCCAGCTTCCTGTCACACTGGTTTTCAAGTCTTATAAAAAAAAAACCCCAAACCTTCAGAAACTGGGTTATTTTAGTATTGTTTTAATGAAATGGTGATGGGGAGGGCTATCACATCACTACCTTTTAATTCTGTCGGTTTACTCAGTTCTGGAAAAGTGTAGACATATATGATGGGATTGAGCTTCCGGTCCGAAAAGGCCAGCACTTGACTGTTCCCATCCGCTGCAAAGGCTCCCACCTGGCCAGTCCGACACTGCAGCGCTGTCGTCTTCTTTGTTTCCATGTCCAGGAAGAGGATGTAATTGCCACAGGGGTAGCAAACAGTGTGATTGTTGATAAAGCCAAAGTTCTTGTTTGAAGATCCCTGAACCCAACTTAACAAAGAGCAACTGAATGTTAAAACATGAATCAAAGACACACATTTCTCAAAATACTGTAAAAAACCCAAATATTGTAGCCTAAGTTACTCTGAACTGATGCCTGGGATGTTAGACTCATCCTCATACCAATGCTGCAAAACCACAATAACTTCAAGATCTAGTATTCTGAATCACTAGTTCAGTGTTTCAAAAACCATGGGGTCAGTCTTACCCTGATGGAGCACAAAGGACTGTCAGAAGAACATGAAAAGATGGTTATATTTCTTTCAGTTTTCACTAAATTAAAGTTAGCCAGTTCACAGGCTGGTTTTGTACCCACATATCATAGTAATTGAGTACACCTTCACTCTGAAAGAATTACACAGGTACAATCTGTACTTGGGACCCAATTGTGTTTGTTTATCCTTTTTATGCTTTCATAGTTCATCTCATCCTCGTAAAATAAAAAAAAAAAAATACAAAGGTGTGGCCCCTGTTTATATGAACCTAACGAGGGGGACTGTTCTGCTTTAAAAATACCAGAACTTTAACATGGTAAATCTCTGGAATGTACACAGGATGTGTTACATAAGGCCTGAAATAAATGACTGAAGAGGAGTCAGCTTATGAATTTACAACATATCAACAAATTCATAACTGCCTGCAGATGTTTTTACCTTTCATAATGTGTGTGGGTGAACATCAAGGTCCTCTTATCAAAGGATTTGCATTTACCAGTAGGTGAAGATGGCTGACTGAGCCACAGCTTAGTCTGCTAGTGCCATGTTAAAAAGTTTCATCAGTGTCACACATCCTCTGTGCACAGCACAGCTGCTTGTTAGCACCTTCTTTTCTAATTTCTGTTCAGAAACTTCCCATCTCTTCTCTTTTTCCAAATAAGAGCATTTGACTGGACGAGATCTCTGTCCTCTGCGACTGCAAGCAGCATCTTTATGCTCCTTTCATGAACATCAGTGAGTCATAAGATCAGCTCAGCTGCTGATCCTCTCTACTCTTATTTCTCATTATCTTTTCTAAGTAGTTTCCGCTCTTGGCCTCTTTTAGCCAGAGGGGAGGGGGAGCACACGGACCACGTGCTCGTGCAGATGAACTGAATACCATGGCAACAAAGAGGAGCCATTTCAGCTGATGTATGACATGCCAAGGCACATCAGCAGACCTTTATGAACACGCTTACAGGACCAGCTCTACGCTTTTCTCCAACACTAGATCTGAATCCATGGAACTGAATTACTGTTTGCAGAGGTAAAATGAAATCTAGAAAACAGGTGCATGGATAAATTAAAGGGATGACAGTGCAATTCATCATCCTTGTACAACCAGTAAAGCCTTAAGGGGACAAGGGTCCAGACTGTTATCTGATGTCAGCTATGACTGGGGCAGTGCACACAGAGTCAGGTATTCACTGTGGCTCACCCATGTGTTCCATGCTGCGTCTGTCTCCAGTTCTGTACAAAGATTGTGTCAGTATTTAAGTCATGAACTTTGTCAACTGGTGAAATGTAGATGGGGCAAAGTAATTAAGAGTTGCTTGGAAATTTCCTTACAGAGCGTTTTGCCGCAGAAAAATGCTACTTCATACAAAACATTATATGAAACCAGGAGTTTTGTCAAAGTTCTGTGTTTTCTGAAGACACAGAACACAGCATCCCAATTGTCCACACCAAAATAATTTTTGTCACTTTCTTCTAAAACCGATCTACATACCACTCCTGTTAACAGTAATTTATAAGACAAACTTTACACTTTTCTATTTTATGAAAAGGGCTTTGCTTCACATTCAAAAGGCCTTAAATTCTTTTTTTTTATTTTGTACAGTATTTTCATTTCATAACAGTGTTTTCACAAAGCAGAAAACCTGGGTCACAGCTATTCCAAGTAATTCCAGTTTGCACAAGGGACCGCCTCTGAACAGCAGTGACCTGCTTTTACTCTGCCGGTATCAGAGTGGTTAAGGCTGAAGCCTTTTTCTCCTATTACTAGAACAAGTAATTTTCTTTCCACTAAGAAGCACTGCACCTGTAATTACGGATACATGTCCCATAAGCTTTGAAACAGCTGAAATACTTACAATGGACAAGGAAGTTTAAATATCTGTCCCATTACACAGAAAAAGTGTCTAGACACCCTAGATTGCTGTGAAAGTCTCAACCAAGGTGGGACAGGAAGGGTTTAATTCATCTACAGCTCCTATTTGTTTAGGATCAAAAAACAAGTTGTTGGATTGCCAAGAGCTCTAGAAGAGAAGTGTTCTTCTATACATACAGTGGGTTATGTTTGTGGAAAATGTAAATCTGAAAGTCTCTGACATGCAGGTTCAGATGCTGATAGAGAAAGACAAGAGTGAAGACCTAGAATACCAGGAAAATTAAGAGCCACGGCAGGAGATTATGACAGTAGGGTTTAGGAAGTACAGAACAGCCAGGGAAATTCTAGAGGTTGAAGTAGTCTGGGAAAAACAGATGAGAGCTGGGGCCATGAACAGAACTGAACAGGATGGGTCACGAGGCCAGGCACTGAGAAGAAAAGCACATCAGGATCACATGCTGCCAGAACCACTACACTGGAAACTCATGCCACACTTCTTACCAACTCATCAAGCTCCAGCTTAAAACTTACTCCCTGTTTCAGAGCCTCCCTGTGCTAAGGGCAGAGAATCCAAGTCTCACCCAAACCCACCACAGGCTCAGTCCCTGCTACAAGCTGCAGTCCAAGTGCTTCTCTCCCTCTCCCCCCACAACTACCCACTGCCCTAACACAGACCCACAGCACAGGGGCCTCCCTTTCCCTGTTACACCTGCCCTGCCCTCTGACAGCCGCAGAGAGCTGACCCGGAGGGAGAGCCGCGGGGCCCCGGGGCCACCGGACAGGACATCGGCCACCCCACCAGGGCCGAGGGGCTCGGGAGCGTGTGCCGTGTGTGGAGGCCCGAGGGGCGCGGGCTGTCGCTG
>NW_010315600.1:11177-11564 GCF_000700745.2 Antrostomus carolinensis
CCCCCCCCCTCCCTTCCAGCGCTGCCTCCTCGGCCGAGGGACAGTTTCGACTCCCCGGGGCCTCGGCGCGAAGCTGCTCCCCGGCCGGGCCCGCGCCCCGGGCCTCAGCGGCCGCCGCCATCCGCCCCACACCGCCCCCAGCCTGTTTACAGCGGCATTATAATTTTCCAATCCCCCGCTGCGCTTAAACCAGACAGCTGATTGGCCTGCGCCTGTGCGCCAACCAACCAACCACCGAGCGCGGGCGGGTATTTAAAGGCCAGCGGGGGCAGCAAAGCGCTCTTCTCCTGGGTGGGAGGTCGGTGTGGGGTGGTGGGATGCGCTCGGGCGCGCTCTCTGTAGTGTGTCCAGCCGTTCTCACACGGGCACCGGCCAGCGGCTGGGGGG
>NW_010315600.1:11603-14740 GCF_000700745.2 Antrostomus carolinensis
CTGACATCTGTGGCCTTTCCCCTGGGTGACCCTTGCTCCTCTGCTAGAAAGCTGGTGCCTTTATCAGGTGCAGAAGTGAGTCAGCCTTGGGTCCCTTCCCATGGGTCCCTGCTGTGGCCACAGGCTCACTGCTCCCATTCCAGCAGCGTTTGGCCTTTAGCTTAGTGAGACAGCTGTACCTGTTCTCCCATTGCTTCTCTTGTTTTTCCTTTCTGGAGGTATCACACATGGGGCAGTTCTCAAGTTGTGCAAGATGGTGCTCCTGAAGCTTCAAAGAGAGCTGAGAAGAAGGTGGCCACTGGAAAGAGACAGTACAACTACAGTCTCTCTCTATATGCTTATGACTTTTGGTGTGGTAACACAGTAAGAACCTCCAAGTATTTTAAAAGCAGAATTAGCACTAGCATCTCCTTTTCCCTCTCCTGAAGGAAGCAATGTTATTTGTAGTGTCTTGCTTGCTTCCACTAGTTCGTTATTACTTATCTGCTCAGTGGCAGTGTGTGGTTTTGTGATACTGCTACACACCCACAGCACCATGGAGCAACGATGGAGAGCAGAGGCAGCAGGACAAGTCTGTACTTTACTTCTTGTCTCCACAGGTGCTCTGTATGCCACGTAAAACCAAGGCAGGATGAGGAAATGGGTTTCTTTTCCCATGGTGCCTTTGAGGGGCTATTGTAGGACACAGATTTTGTGATGCTGCTTTGAGCTCTTACGTGCCTGTCTCTGGGTTGTGAGTTAGCGGGTCGCTTGTGGTCTTAATTGCTAAAAGAAACTTCACATTAATTTTTTCATGACCCGAAATGTTGCTAATCTTTCCTAAGGGCAGGTGCTTGCAGGAATGAGAAATGTCCTCTAACACATTTCTTTTTAATGGTAGGAGAAATTACTCTGTTGGCAAAGGACGTTTTAGGTACAGCTGTTTGCCTAGGGCATGGCAGGCTTGTGCAACAAATTACCACTCCCTTTCACTGCTGAGCTGCTCATTAATTACATAATCAAACAGCAATGACTTAACAAAAAAGCCAGTATGTTCTTCTATTCAAATGGATAATGGTGTCAGGTTCATGGTCACTTTACTAGTGGCCATCTCGGTGTTTGCCTCCAGGAGGGATCATCACAGAATATATTGATCTTTGTAATATGCTGCCTGAGGCCCAGCTCCAGTGACAAAACCAAACCAAGGGTTATCAGCAGGTAAAACTTCCCCACTATGCAAGTATGGATCCACTCAGCAGAACGGAGAAGCTTCGGTTCCTCTGTTGGCTTTGGGGGTTTGACAGAGACATGTCCATTGCCAGGAGGGCCAGGACCATCCCCTCTCTTTGGCTACAGCTGCCCCAGCCCTCTGGTGCCTACAAACGTGCCATTTCCTAATAATGTACTGCTCTGACCTGAAGGTTGGGTGGAAGTATGGGGAGCCTCAGGAAGGGAAGCATTTCACTTCTGGGACTGTAGATCAACTTGGACATTGTGTGAGATGCATTAAGAGGAAAGCTCCTCAATTTCCACTATAATACCCCAAGAAAATGTGTAACAAGGAAGGCCCCAGTGCCCTCACCTCAAATGAAGAAGGAGCAAAAGGGATGGAGACGACTTCAGTCAGTGCTTCAGTTCTCTCCTTTGCTCTGTGCATGTGCTGATGCTCCCACAGGCCATGTTGCAGAAGCAGGTGTGAATCCTTCTATGATTGCAAGGTAGTAATTGAATTGAACATTTGCTGCGCCCCCTTATCTCTTAGGTTATCTGCTGACTTCTCTTGGATTTTCATCATGAAGCAGAACAGCTGCAGGAGAGAAACCCTCCTTGTCATCCTCAAGGTGGGACTGGATCAGATTTTGAAGGGCAATAGGTGATGTGGTGCTGCCATGGCAGGAGAAGGCCTGGCCCAGGAGGCCCTGTCCGGGGAGGAGGCAGTGAGGGAAGCAGAGGGAGGGCTGGTGCCTCACAGCCTGCTGGAGGCACCACTTGGGAAAACAAAGGGGTAGAAGGGGTGCTTTTGCCATAAATTTCCCATTTAAATGGGGGTGCCAGCTGGGGTGGTGTCCTGGGTTTCATCTGAGACAGAGATAGGTTTCTTTTTAGTAGCTAGAACAGCCCTGTATTTTGGTTTCAGCCTGGGGTTTGTTGTGAGAGAAATGCTGAAAACATACCAATGTTTTCATTTTTGTTGATGGAAGTTGAAGGACTTTTGTGTTTTGTTATTCTACAAGCGCGAGATATAGAGGGGGTGAGGAATATTTAAATTAATAAGCTAAATTGGCATTTGGATATGCCCATGGGATGTTCCCTGTCATATAACGGCTGAAAGAGTTGGGGCTGTTCAGCCTGGAAAAGAGAAGGCTCTGGAGAGATCTTATAGCGGCCTTCCAGTACCTGAAGGGGCTACAAGAAAGCTGGGGAGGGACCTATCATATAACGGCTGAAAGAGTTGGAGCTGTTCAGCCTGGAGAAGAGAAGGCTCTGGAGAGATCTTATAGCGGCCTTCCAATACCTGAAGGGGCTACAAGAAAGCTGGGGAGGGACTTTTCATAAGGGCAATTAATGGCAAAACAAGGGGAAATGGGTTTAAGCTGAAAGAGGGCAGGTTTAGATTAGATATTAGGAAGAAGTTCTTCACTGTGAGGGTGGTCAGACACTGGAACAGGTTGCCCAAGGAAGTTGTGGATGCTCCTCCCTGGAAGTGTTTAAGTTGGTCTTTAAGGTCCCTTCCAAGCCAAACCATTCTATGATTCTATGTTCAGTATATTAGTGAGCGGCTCTTGCTCTCTCTGGCTTTCACTTGGGATCTCACTCTTCCAGGATGGCAGTTTCGGTTTGGGATTGTTGCTCCTCCAGGATCGTTATCTGGGAACGGGCTGGGCTGGGTTGGCAGGTGCTGAGCAATTGCACTGTGTATCACTCACTTCCGTATTTTATTACTATTATTATCATCATTATTTTAAGTTTTATTTCAGTTATTAAATTGTTCTTATCTCAACCTACGAGTCTCCTTACCCTTGCCCCCCAGTTCTCTCCCCTACCCCCTGGGTTACGCTGCGGTTATAAGGAAGGGAGTGTTAAGAGCAGCTTATTTGTGCCGGTGCCAGCGATCGGGTCAGCACCCCCGCGGGGAGGGAGGGAGGCCGGCCGGCCGG
>NW_010315601.1:0-26147 GCF_000700745.2 Antrostomus carolinensis
ACTCTGCTGAGTTATTATTACAATGTCTAAAGAAATTTCCAAGAAGTTTAGGCTTTTACTAGTGTGCTGGTGGCTTGGCATATAGCCAGTCCCAGCTGGACCTACAGCTGAGCATTCTGGAGATGAAGGGTATGAAAGGGCTTCTGAGAGTTCTTTTCTTCATGAACATAAATTCTGTGATGTGCTCCATTTTGTAGTAAGAGAAGTGGCATGTTGGACACAAACAGCCATAGCTGCAGCAAGTCTGTAAAGTGCAGCAGTGCTGGTGACGGACTAAAATCTCTGAAACATACTGTCACAATAAGCTCTGCTCTCTCCAAAGACAGGTGAGTAGAAAAGTAGAAAAGACTGAAGAGTTTGCTGCGCAACTCCAAAATGTGCTTGAAATCTTTTATTTTCCCAGTTTTCAGGTCTGAACAGATCTTGTGGGTTTGTGGGTTTGTTTGTTTGTTTGTTTGTTTTTTTCTTTTTGGTCTGTGGAGGAACAATTTATAAGCATTTAACAGGTACTTTTGTTAGCTGTGTTTAGCCTCTGACTGTTCTTAGGGTGGAGACTGCTTACAAGCTCCATCCTTCATGAGTTTAAAGGAAAACTCCACTACACTAAGTACCATAATATAAGAGCTTTTGTTTCAAAGTGCTTTCCTTTATCGTGGATTGAATTCTGCATGAGCAGATTTCTGTCATGAAAGGTTTGCTTATGATCCCTTGCATCCCAGAGTGCAGCAGACCAATGTGTATTAATCACGTTGACACCTGACTCCTGAAGTGGAACCTGCGAACTCTGCCTGCACCCTGTGAAGTGTGACAGTGTGCGAAATCTATCCCATGAAAGCTAGAGTTATTTTGGTTGGATTAAGAAATGCACGTATGCATAACTGCAGAGCAAACTAGCTGTTTTAAAAGATACTGAAAAGCAATGATTTCATGAAAGGCCTGTTACAAAACAAATGAATGAGGCAGTCATAGTAAATGAGGAATGAATGAAACCACAGACAGCAGCAGCAGCAATAGGACTTTTGCAATGGACTACGGCAGTATTTTTTAAACTGTCTTCACTAGAATACAAGCAGAGCAATAGCCCTAAAAGTATACAGATATAAAATTGGCATGGAAATTTTCAGCAAGCCATTCAATAACCATACAATGTTGCAAATAGGCTGTTCATTTATGTTCAGACTGGTAGCTCTCTCACAGAACCCTGAAGGTTACTGGTTGCCCCACAGGAGATGTCCCTGCACCCCTGTGTGTCTTACCAGGAGGCAAACGGCAAAGGCCTGGGAAGAGTTTCTTCTGTCAGGGGTGCTCCTGGGGGCTTCTAGCATCTGATGCCACTTGGATAAATTATATCGGAGCTCTTGCTTGTGGCCACATCTGCACTGGCACATGGTGGTGCCAGGGCTGGGCAGCACATGGAGAAGGCAGATGTTCTTTTGTCTCTGTTGCCTCTGAACTTTATCAAGTTTTAACCTTTCCACTCCAGCTCAGAAGCAGGTCTCATATTGTAACATCTCTGTCTGGGGTGATGTGGGAACGAACCAAGTTGGGATCTCCGATTTCTGTATATGTGGAGGGCACTGATACTGTGCCTGGGTTATTGCCTCTGAACTTTATCAAGTTTTAACTTTTCCACTCCAGTTCATAAGCAGGTCTCATATTGTAACATCTCTGGGGTGATGTGGGAATGAACCAAGTTGGGATCTCCGATTTCTGTGTATGTGGAGGGCACTGATACTGTGCCTGGGTTATAGACACAGACCACTCAGCTTTAAATGCTGATGGTTGTCCATTCTTCCCCTTCAGATATTTAAGCAATAAAATCTAATTCAAGCTTGAATCCATACATGACAGGTGAGATAAGGAAAATGAAAGTTGTCCTAAAAAAATCAGATCTGAGACAGGAATACAAATATGCAAATAAGGGAAAAAGATTTTTGGCAGATAAGGAAAACAATTTGGCTTGATTGCTTCGTGTACGATTACAATAAGCACAGTACGCTGTGGTGCTGTATTCATGATCACGTCTGCAGAATGGAGAAGTTTTACAAGGCCAAATACAATCGACATCCATTTGAAAATTCATACCCAAATGTTCCCTATTTCCAGTTCCAGACTCATGATTAGTTAATTACTTGTTCTGAAGTTTGCTGTTCAGGCAGGGGAAGGAAGCCAGACCCTGTGACTACCGTGATCAATCACATAATGGGAAACAAGTGACTTGACATAGACTGATCTTACACCCCTAAAGTGGAGCTGAATTTGCCCAGGGCCCTGATGCCCTGTATTGGGAAACACAGGAGTGTGACAGTCTCCCTCCCTTCACTCCAAATACTGACACCATGCAGGCTGCAGGGAGTGAAAATGCCTCCTGAAATCAAATGGAAAGGAAGCTAATGCAACAGGTGCTGGAGATTTGCCGTTAAACAAAAAGTGGGCACCTGCTATGCTCTGCGACTAATGACTGTGCTGAAGGAAAATGTATCCTGAGTTGCTGGAGG
The DNA here is from genome assembly GCF_000700745.2 of Antrostomus carolinensis. Classification (NCBI taxonomy): domain Eukaryota; kingdom Metazoa; phylum Chordata; class Aves; order Caprimulgiformes; family Caprimulgidae; genus Antrostomus; species Antrostomus carolinensis. Next base: position 2,499 of record NW_010315601.1, read on the forward strand.
CTGGACTTACAACTCCCCAGGAAGGTCTCAGTCAGCAAGAAGGTTTGCAATATGACACACAGTGCTGAAGCAGACCTTAAAAGCAAAACAATGCCCTAACTTTCATGAGAGGATTTGCAATAGCAGGTTTGGCAGTACTATCACAGCACACAGTTGCTTTGACCTAAATTTATATATGAGTTTGTATAAGTATAAAATCTGTAATACATAATTCCTTGCAGATTTGACCCAGTCTCTAAACATAGAGGGGAATTAGGAAAGAAGATTTCCTTTTCTTTCTCTCTCTCATGCAAGAGCTGCCTCAGGGCTGTGAACTGCTCACATCTGTGCTGCTGGGAGCATGGTTGAAAAGGAGCAAACAGCACGGACATTGGCGTGGGCATGGACCCAATCTCTGCACTGGTCTGGAGAGCTATCTCACTTTCAGATCTACCACTGCAGCGACAGTTCATACTCCAAAATACCCCAAGCAAAACCAAGAGACAAACAAAACCACTGGTGCTTGTGACAGTGAAGCCAGACCTCCAGTCCCATGTTCAGTCTCAAGTCCTATACCAGGCTTGACCAAGATCTGGGGCAGTACAAATACAGAAAGTGAACCTCTGGCCTTTAGAGAAGCAGGATTTGGTGGTGGTCAGGGGTTGGATGTTCCTGCAGAACTGCAGAGTGTTAGTGATCTTCACTGGTGCATTGGGGACAAAGCATAGGAAAAAGACTAAGACCTTTACACTGCTCTCTCCTTTAGAAACAGTGCTTACCATCACTTGAATCTTGAAGTGGAAAAGAGTATATATTCTTTTTGTTTTGAAACATATTCTTGTTTGTACAGCAATGTTAATTGCAGTAAAAAAGGCAAAACACAGAAATGTCTGAAATACAAATGGAAAAGATGCTCAGGGATGGAAACAGAAAAAGACTCAGTTGACCCAGATCAAAATTGTTTCCAGAGTTCCAGTTTGTGGAAACTTCTGAGATTTTAATTTTTGACTTGGAAAACTCCACAGCATGACTTAAAGGCTCAGGGGACTAGAGAGATTACTCCCTATCCTGCTGTCTCAGCATTGCAGCCACCTAAGAGCAGCAGTAGCTCTGTAACCGTGTGGTGTGACATGTCCAGAGCCTTCTCCAGTGAACAGGAGAGAGAACCAGCACAGCTTGCCCTGAAAACATTCCTCTTGCTTCTTCAGTGATCTGTTTGATAACAATGATAGCATGCAGCCAGGGAAGAGAGGGTGTGTTGCCCTTACCTGTTTCTACACCACTTCAGAACAGAATCTAAGTAATATGCAGCCTCCTTGCATTTGATATATATAAAACTATATTTCATAGGAAGAAGGCTCATAACTACCTTTTACAGAGCAGAAGATAAACTGTTTGAAATTCAACCTTTTTCTTTCTGGCTTACCACAGGTGGCAAGATTTGTGTTACGTGGGAATGATGCAGACCAGAGCTGCTCTTTTGTTTGGTATGTTTTGACTGTACTCAGTTTGACACTGGCAAAACAACAAGCTGTTTGTTTAACAAGACTAAAACCATGTCTGTATCCCTGCCCAAAAACATCTCTCACAACTTATCTTGTGACTAAGGTCAGCCTCAGATAACTGAGTCCTTTTCTGTGTCCTGCTACACTGTGAGAGAGCAGGCAGGGAGGAAGGTTTGCATTTATTCCCTAGGTTCATGCTAGGCTCCTTGTGGCCTGTGCAGAGCAAGTAGTGTGTTATGTGTCCCCAAACCCCAGGGTGAAATTCTGCACTACTCTTAATTCCCTAAGGCCCCACTTCATTTCAAACATCATTCACACTGACTTCAACAAAAAGCAAACACAGAAAGCCTCTAGCTCTTGCTTTTTAATCGTGCTGCAGTACCCCAGGGGTATTATAAGCACAGTAACAAATGAGGCACCAGAAAAATATGTGGGCTGCTTTAGCTGATCATTTACAAGAAGTTTCACCTTTGAATTCTTACATGAGCTTTTTTACAGTTATATTGAAGAACAAATATCCTCTGAATACATGCAGTAGAGATGTAGAAACATTATTTCATTTTGAATCACAGACATCTAAGCAGAGTACACATGGGGATAGAAGCTTCCACTGAGCTATGGAAGTAATGGCAATTGTACAGTTCTGCAGCCACTATAACCTGAATGGAGATTATCTTTTTTGCATGTTGCAATAGGAATAGCAGTAGAGAATAAATCAATGTATGGAATGTGGATCCTGTTTAAAGAAATCACATGATAGGTCACTGTAGCATACTTTGTCTAACTGCATAAAGTTTGCAAACCTAGAGCAGGATTGTAAGTAACTTAGAGTAGTACTGTAAGTCTTTGGAAGCTTGAAAACAGCTTGAAAGATTACTGAGGTTTTGGATCTCCATGTATTTCTTAGCCATAGTATCATAACCAGTCATCTACTTTAATGGCAACCATGTGTTTTCTATGCCTTTGAGATAGTCACCAAAAACATCGTCTGGTATGCTTTAGTTTCTGTACATTTTTATTGGAATCCAGAGGTAACTGTAGAGAAAAGACAGCTTGAAGCTGGATTAATATACAGGAGGAGTCTCTTCCTGTATAGGAATTGAGATTTCTTCAAGCAAGTCTGGTCTTGGCATGTAGCATGAGTCACTGAAGAGTGGTGGGTGGAGAGGTCTTTGCCTCAGTTATTAGTCCTTTCTAGTTGCAGCTGAATATAAAATAATTGCAACAGAGATGTTGTGACATACCTTAAACTCCTCTTCTGATTCACTTTTGCATGTAGATAAATGGCATCTGCATTTTCCTCAGTATGAAGAGAATATGACTGCAATATACTACCAGTATAAATTGGCATGGTTCCCTTGGCTCTCAGAGATCTACTGGGAGGATGCAGTCCTTGGGACCCAGACAGGCTGATTTTTCAGTTGAATGTGATTGAACTGCAACTTGAATTTGTGATTTTGCATTGTCTGAAACACAGGTACAGGTCTGTGCTGTGCTGTATTTGGTGCATGATATCAAAAAGTGCATGACAGTTCTTATTAATAGAATAAATGCTAATCTTCTGCTAAGTAGCACAACATGTTCATGCAATATGTTTGTCATACTGTATGAATTAATTTGGTTCTATTTCTGATGTCCTCATTTCTTTTATGATATAATGCTCACTTGGACAAAGTTGGAAATTTTTCTGAGAAGAGGTTTATCAAAAAGGGACAAGGTTATTCCTGGCATTTAAAGGGAGATCTGGAGCTCAGGTCACTCCCTTTCATATCAGAAAAAAAAAAAAAATATTGACTTTTATGAAGCTTTTTCAACCAACATTTCTTTTGCCCAGCAACTGTTAAACAAGCAGCTTTTAATTCTGCACAATATTAAAATTTCTCTGAGACTATTTGAAGATCTCTGCTCTAGAATTTGCTCCAAAAAAAAAAAACCTATTGAAAATTATATGAAGGCCTCAGGGTTTGGGCTGTCATTTCTTAATGTACTGGAAATTATCAACAGTGAATCTTTTGATAGATGAAAGGGAATGTTTCAAACCCTTCTCATTACTATTCATAGACAGTTTGGAAAGATAAGTACATAGTGGCTTGCTGTCCAAAAGGACATACGCCCTTATTTCTCTTGTAAATTTGCCCAGGGAGCATTTCACAGGACACCAGCCTGAATTATATTGCTCCCATCAGTGATGTCAGAATAAGCAAATGTTGAGGTCATCCACAAGAAATGCTGCCAACATGGTATAGCAGTCTTTGGCTTGCAGAACGATGCTTTCCCTGTCTTAAGAAAAACTAAAGACAGCAGAATAACTGCCTTTCAGCTGCATGGTCTGAATTCATGAGCCTTTTCCTCTGGTTGCAAACAGCCAGGGCTCCCTCTCCGCCTGCCTGGGTCCAGGGCCACCTCCTCCCGGTGCTGGCAGAGAAGCCAGCTTCCTGGGGGGACAAGGGCCAGGGATGGGGGCAGCCCATGGCCCGGGTAGGGCTCTCTGCAGCCCTGCTGCCTGTGCTGCCTGTCCCAGGATTTCCTCCTGATCACTGCTCATGTCTTATATCTGCAGGAATCAGACCCATGGTGACCTGCTTTATTATTTTCTATATTTCCCACATATTCCAGTTTTTGATCCTGCTATGACATGGGGCGCCACTCTGTAAGGGGCCACCGGTAAACATGAAGTTGGCTATCCAGGCCAGACCTTAGTGACTTTAAAGTCTCCTCTCTACAGCACCATACTCCATAAGGTAACTGGTGGCAAACAGCTTACAAACGTTGCACATCCATACATAGCTGCGAAGCCTGGTATTACAGTTTTCAAAGCTCAGTAAAACAAGCGCTAGGTGAGGCTGAGCATCTGGGTGGAGGTGTACCATCATGAGGACAGAGCTGGCTGCAAACTAACTGGTTCCCATCAAGCAACAGCTGCATTAAAGAGCAGGGTGCTTCGGCAGAGAGGGGCGCGATTTATCTGAAGCAAGACAGGAGAAGACCCATGGTGGAGCAGGCGCTCCAGCACTGTCCTCCTGGCAACTTCAGTGACTGCAGAGCATTGGAGGCAAGGCAGCATGTGAGAAGAGAGGAAGGGTTTTACTCCTGTTGTCCCCGGCCTCTGTCTGGTTTCATTCACTACCAGTGCAACTTCTGACTCAAGCTCTGCCATGTGGTACTCAATGTTGGCACAGAGCCCTAGACATGAGGATAAAACATCAAATGGTTACCCCACTGCTGCTTGCCCACCTGGCTGTATTTCACTGTATTTCACTGTTTCTTTCCCTGGCTGGTCAGGATGAGGGTCGGTGGGAAGTGCAGCACCCCCCCAGCTGGGAGGATGTTGTGAAGGACAGGTATACAGCAAGTGCATCTTTTCTCCACCGCTGGCCTGCTTGGGAAGGGTAGGTGTGTTCACTGAATTTGGGTGGGGTTTTTTTCATTATCCCAGAAAGGAGAAGAATTTTCATCATAACTGCAAAGCTCAACTTTCTACTGACAAAGGGAGAGCAAAGGATTGGTTGTCCTTGCGGAAAGTGGACACTAAATACTGCTGGCAACCACTAACTACAGTGAAAATGCTCAGCATCTCCAACTGACCTGCTTTACATGTCTCAGATTGCATGCCCAAAAATGTGGAATGGAAATGAAGCATGGGGATCTCAACTGCTGACTACAGTGAACCCAGTTTTACTGCTTCAAGTATTTTTTCAGGGTTATTTTTTATACTGGAGAGATCTTGTCCACCTCCTGTAGTTCTTCACTTTCCAGCCTCTCCGGCATTTCCTTGCTGCTTCCATAGTAACAGGGCTAAATTAATCTTTATCTCAGCTAATGCAAAGCTGGTCCGTGAGTACCCCTGTGTGTCTCCCTGCTTCTGCTGCACAGTCCTGGGTCACAATGGGGTGCTGTTATGTTGCTGTGAAGGGAACTTAAAGGTTTTGCCCTTCCTGGTGAGTCTAGTACTGCCTGCTGTGAGTTTGAGATCTACTTAGGGATGCTCTGAAGGCGCAGAACTCCTCACATGTGACATGTGCAAATAATTTAAAAAATTCCTTTAGGGAAAATAATTGTTAAAATTTGTAGAAGAAACAAGGATGGATGTATTTCTAGGTTTCTGCATAGTGCTATGGGACATGTGAGAACAATAAAGGTTTAGTGGCAAAAGAGGAGCAGCCCTTAGCCCAGATCATACTGTCTGCAGGACTCTCAGACTCTACAGCTGAGAAAGGGTTTTGCTATCTGTGTTCAGCAGCACAGTGCTATGACCACTCTGGTCAGAAGACACTAAATAAGCCATTTGTGTGTGTCTACACAGGACCATTCTCTATGCAGTGCTGGAACTTGCTTTTCTGGAGCTGTAAACTGCTCTGCCACCACTTGTCCCACTAGTGTCCTCTGCCAGAAGCCACTCACTGCCTCCATCCTCAGTTGAACTAACAGACAGAGGCATGGTAATATTCTGCTTTATATGGGCGCTTTTTTTTTCTGTCTTTGACAAGACAATGGCACAGTATTGAATAACCTCTCTAAATTTAGTACAAGGACCTGGAGTACTAGTGCATTACAGCTCTTTGAACTGAGACAAGCCATGTAATAGAGGATTCATGACAAACTGAAGCTGCTGTTGAAATAGAAGAATTAAGTGAAATAAATATCTCCATATACTGGCAAAGTCAAAGCCACTGTCTTCTGTTCTCAATGTTAGAAGTAAATGCAGAAATTCACAGAGAAAACATGCTGTCCATGCATACCTAATGTGCTGTTGAACTGTTTTGTATACTGTTTTGAATTCATGAATGGAGAAGCGTGAGACTAGAGAGACATAAACACTGTTTTTTTCTAGTGATAAGATACACCCTGTGGCTCCTTGTTCCTCACTGCATGGTGGGTCACCTGTGACCTTTAGCCAAAGTCAGACTCTCTGTTTGCTACCTGCTGTACAAACACATAGTAAGTAACAGCATCTGTTCTAATAAATTTACAGTGTAAGTAAACAAGGTCAGTAAAGGATTTAGAATGAGAGCGTAATTTTATGGCTGGCTATCTGAGGTGCAGAGGAATTAAGTTACTTGCCCAAGGTCACATCAGAAGTCAGCTGGAAGGTGAGGACTTGCTGCGGTTCTTGGAGATACACATCCAGATCCTCTGGGGAGCACCCAAAAAGGGCAACTGACCTGCTTTGTTGCACTTGCAATCCCTACTGTATTTTGTGGTTTTATGTATGGAAACTGTTTATCTAACATATAATTTTATAAGTACTGTCAACAGTATAGTTGTGTGTTGGTTGTGGGGTTTGGTTTTTTTGGGGGTTTTTTTTTTTTTGCACTTGCATTTGCATTCTGAACTGTAGTGTATGCAAGCAAAACCCTTGGTTTTGCTTTTAAATGTTTAAAGGCCAGAGACCATTAGCAATGTAAAGTCAGAGTTCATTTCTGTAGGTAACTGTGATGATCTTGGAGTTATTGCTTAGTCTCAAGATCTCCTTACAGACTTGGTTTTTGCTATTACCAGCTCACAACTAGGGTTTTGCAGGTTAGTAGAGGACTGCCCTGTAGAGTTGCTCGGTCTTCTAAACCTGCAAAGTGTGCATGGCAATTCAGAAGCCATCCATCCCTTGCTGACACATTTGCCACCTTCTGAGTGTGGAGCAGCCTGTGTTTGGTTTCCTGGGGATAAGTGAAAGAGAGAAAAGACAAAGTATGCTGCTTTCTATCAAAGAGTCAAAACTTATTATGGGAATGACAGAAACAGGTATGAAAACGGAGCACTTCATTAGGATTGTGCTTACCAAGAAGGGTCTTCCCCACCACCCTGTCTGCAGGTGGGTCCTTGCCTGAGGAGACCCAGGGATGGCATACCCAGGGGGTAGCACTGCATCACTCCGCTGTGTTGCCTTGTGTTGCCTCCAAATCAGCTCCCTTTGCTCACTATGTCATTTCTCATTCCTATTTTCCTTCTCACTGGTTGTGCTGTCTGGATGCTGGCACAAGCATTTCTGCTTCATGTTTTTAGGTTTGCTTAGAGAACTTACCTATTGCTTTGCTTATACTTCCTATTTCTCCCTGGCCCCTCCTAACACTATCATCTGATGATAGAGATCTCATTCATATATTTAATATTTTCTTTTATAATCTCTACAGTTTTCATTTTTATTCAAACTTCATGTAAAAATGTAATGTGAAATAAGTGATGGTGAGTTTGGGTAGTTGCTGCATGCACGGCGATGATCTTACAGGGAGTCTTCTTCTGGGGCCCTGTCCCAGCACACTGGTTATACGTGGTGATAAACTTTTTGTGGAAATATTTCTGTTCAGTGGAAAGACTGTTTCTGAAGCACCTCTAAAACACCTTGACTGTGAACTCGACATGTGAGGCTAGTATCCTGCTCCTTCCTCACCAAGCCCACAGACCTGCTGCCACAAATGAGTCTGTGTAGCAACAGTGGAGCAAAGCTTGGACCAATGATAGCACACCTTGGTAATCTTTCCCAGAATGGCATAAAATCAAAGCCAATACTACCATGTAGCCCCTACGGACCTTGGTCTTCTGGGTAGTGGAGTGGGTTGCTAGTACAATTGCTTTTCCTCTTTCTCTTATTGATGACTTCTCTTCAAAAGTAACTGCTTTATTCTGGATGTTCAGTAGTTGAGGCTGATAGCAATGTTTCTTGCTCATGTTATGCTAACAGTCAATGTAATTGTATACAAAAGGAATAAAATTAATAACTTTTCTCCCCTCCACCATGTGTTGCTTAAAGGAAGAGGATAAACAATCTGGTGTGGATGCTCCTTCCATTTTTGGTTGAGGATCTCACTGTCTGCAAGACCAATACAAATGGAGCACTTCAAAGCCCTTGTTGCAGTTCATCTTGTCTCTGTAGAGGATTATATGGTGTGTGAGCAAGTTCCTTTGGATCCAAGATGAAGCTATCTTTTACAAAAATGTCTATATCTCAGGTCCTATTTCAATGTTGATGTGTACTGATTTTCTTCACCCTCACTGCTTCGCTGCTACTGTTTTGGCATACCTAATTTTTTGCACCAATGTATGTCAGGAAGTATTTTACTTAGTAGTATTAGTAATATTAATTTATAATTGTATTCTGGAAACAGTGGGTATTTCCAGACACCTATCAGGCACCACCTCTGATCTAGAAATCCTGCCAGATTAAGGGAAGAAAGTCAAGTCTACGACACCAGGCAAATGATACCCTCACTCAGCAGATCACATACAGAGTGTTTGAGCTGGCACATTCCATGAACATGTTCAGCTGTGTAGAAATACCTGTATTTGCTGAACAACATATACTAATTGGCATAGGCACACCAGCTAACACTACAAAAGTGTGCATTTCAAAGTCTTAAAATTGACAGTCAGGTAGGCCTTATTGAAAACTAATCCTGCATTTCAGTCTGAATTTAGTAAATAAAGCACTAGTCTGGGAGAATTTAGCAATGGTGAGCAGACTTCCTGCTCTACCCATAAAAATGGGTGTATTTCACTGAATTTTACATTCCAGTTTATGGGATAAATATTAAAAATATTAAAATATCGATCCTTTTGGCCCCAAAACAACAAACAACAAACGATATTGTTGTCTCTTCCTGTAGATTGACTTGGACAAAGGTGCCGATTCAGAGAAAATATATGTGTCAGAAACATGTATTCTGTATATTCATAAGCATTGACTGAAATTTTATATTCAGTCTATGTTATATGTTTTTAATAAATCATATATTTCATATTTGATATGGCATGTTTAAGAAATGTGTTTAGACATGTAAAATTACCCGTGTAAGCTGGATTGCCCTCACGCACATCTGTATAAACACACAGACAGAACTAGGTAGACAGATATAATATGGCAGAATGGCCATAATGGTCATACAGAAATCTCCAATGCACAATATAAAACAAATTGAAAATGCAAATGAGACATTTTAGGGAAATCATAAATTCCTTCTATTTCTGCCTTTGGAAGCTGAATGTTGTCTTGCTCTGGGTCTGTTTTCCCCAAAGGTTAGCAAAGTGCTAATTACAAAGTGTGAGGAGTAATCGATTTCCTAACAGAATTTATTTTGAAACCATTTTTAGTCTGAGCTTCCTATCCACTGTCTCCACAGTTTACCCACTTCAGTATTGTTCTTTAATGTTTTTTGGAAACAGTTTTTTAAGAACTAGAAAAGCTTCAGCAAAAGAAACCCATTCACAGAAAGGGTATTTCTGAAGTGCTAAGCCAGTGTAACATTTCTGTTCAAAGAAACACACAACTGAAGCAATCAATGGGGGATAAAAAGCATGGCAAAAATAACCTAAAAAAAAAAAAAAAGTTTTTAAAGAAACTGTCATGGATTCAGCCCATCCTTATTGAGTTAGGCAGCTGATTTTGATGACTGAAACAGGAACAGGAACAGGCCCAGTAAATCAAATCATGATTGTGAATGAAGGAAATATCTATGTCTACAGATCACAGATGACACACTTTTAGCCTGAAATGAATTTTCTAGCCTGGGAAAGCTTAAAAAGTGGTAACATTTTGCAAGCAGGCTAATAAACCTTTTAAAAAGTTGTGGGGGGATTTTTTAATAGGCTATAGAATATAAAGTGAGGTTAACGAATCAGGGGCCAATCTGGTCTCATGAAGGATGTTACCTGTGTCAGATGTCACCTGGGTATCAGGGCTATGATGTGCTGTGGCACCTGCAGGGGCAGGTTGAATCCTCCAGTGACAGCAAGCACACACTGAGTAAATGGAAGGAAGAAACTGCAGTTCTTGAATCCTAATCCTAATTAAAATACTGAACGCTATGATCATGTTACCTATTATTGCTAATGATGGTTATTGCAGGCAGTAGATGTGGCGATTCACATGTGATGTGGAAAATGATGAATATGAGAGAGGAAAACTCCCAGAACACATTTACAGTAACACAACAGGGAAAAGGCATGTACAAAGCAGATCATGCTATCTCAAGGTTAATAAGCAAAACTGTGGAAAGGACTGAAGCTATGGAGCAAGACACTTTTGAGATAGTAATGAAGTAATTATTGAAGACACGTGCTAAAAGAAGACAGGATAATAACAAAAAGCTTTAAATTATTTACACTTTATTGCACTGAATCTATAAGCAATATGTCATGCTTTGTCTCATACCAGGCTTATGCAGAGAAAGCAACCACCTGAATAACACTACCAGCAATTTGTCTCCCATCAGATTTATGGTCATATAGAACCACTTCCGCATTTATAAGTTAGATTTCACACAGGAACAACTTACTGAAAAGTCACCTGCTGGGAAAATAGCTTCATGATCATTGGTCTGAGTGTGCGTGGGCATAGCCGGCAGCTAAGAGGTGTTATTCAGAAATAGCTTTTATTCTTAAAAAAACCCAAGATTTATGCAGTCTTTGTTGTGAAACACTGTACTGTTTATCTGGCTTTTTATTTTTAGAGTAGTATTCTGATAGCTTGTTAGGCATACTTCATTCATTGGGCTATGATTTCTTGGACTCTGACAAAATGTCTGATTTTTTTCCACTGATAGCTCTCATATGTGCTCTCTCTTCCCTCTGACACACTTTGAGGTGAACCTTACATAACTAGAGCGTGCCAGCGATGTTTGGCTTTGCGCAGAGAAGGGCATATCTCATTTGTGTTAAGGAGATTACACTCACTTCAGTCATATGTATTTTACCAATACACTTATGCACATGTTTAGAGTAGACCAGAAAGAATATTTTATTCATTATAGAGATATCAGAGCCCATATGTGACATTTCAGTTCTTGCCTGGAGTCATGGTGTGGCTGTGGGCTACTTGCTTTTAGCAAGGTGGGTGCTTGCCTGGGGCAAACCTGTCTGAAAGTCATAACCTGCAGGTATTCCTACTCTGGTCCTTTGCTCCTTACCAGGTGTCAGGTCCCAGCCTTTCCATCCACTGAAAGTATTTTGGGGATCATATAGCTTCACTGTCCTCATGGAGGCAGTGTACCCTAAGTGTCCCCTTGGCACCAGGGTACACCTTTCCCCAGGAACCCCAGATGGGAGTGCTCATTCTTTCTTTGATAAAATAAAAATTTAAGCTTCTAGTTGAAAAAAAAAAAAAGAGCACTAGTAAAATAAAATCTAAATCACAATTCTAGCTTAAATTTAAAATGTATTTAACAGCCTATTAATGAATGCTTGGCAGTGCACAGTGGGGCTAGATGCTATGGCTGTGTGAGACACTGCACTGTTGCTCTTTTATGAGTCCATCAGCAAGCTGCTCCCTGGCCTGACAACATGATGCCTGTCATAGAAGCTAAGAGGCAGTGATTATTCCATATAGATTGGTAAAGCCATGATTTCTGAGAGGTAACCAGCATGGTATAGAGTGCATACCTGATACATAAATTATGCTGATGACAGACTGAATAACAACTTCCTTTGCACTAGCACCAGCACCTTCTAACTTGAAAATATTGTGAATTCAGGATGAAGGTTTTACAAAAATACTGAGTGCCTCTGGGGAACCCTCTTGCCGAGAAGGTGGCAAGTGCTAGAATTTTTTTTTTTTTTTTACCATACAAGAATCACAAGATTTGAAATGCACTTGCCTACTTCCCTTGAGTCATAAAAAGTCTAGCCTAAAGCTATTTTCAAAAGCCCCAAGATATTTTATTTTGTACTAAAGGTGCCCTTCATTCAAGCAAATGATCCCTTTCTTTCATGCAGTGGAGAACAGGGATTCAGCCTGCTGGGCTCACCATCTTCTGCGAGCCGCTCTTGGTGTGCCCACTCAAGGCAAGCCCATGCTGCCAGCAGATGTTTCCCTATTTCCCATAACAGGCGATAGTGGAAGCCCCTGAGTGCTGCCCATGATTTGTGGGTATCTCTTCCTCATTGCTGCCCCAATTTTCGTTTCTTTCAAGTTTTCCAGTGTCCTTTCTTTAGGAATAAATGGATTGCTTTAATAAGCACCGAGTTTAGGGAATCTGTTGTAGATTTTTCAAGGGGGCTGAAGCCCTGATTTATAGAAGCCTTGATAAGCCCCAATTCACCCTCAATGACCAAGGTACACTGGTCTTTTAGAAAGGAAGTTACAATCTAAATTTAGCTGAAGTCAAGAGGAAAAATCATCTGAAGAACTTGATTATATACTTATTTTCTGAACTGTGTGAAATCTTACTTACATGTCTGGGGGAAAAGAAACCATACCAAGATGAGATTCTGAATGTGAAACATTCATCCTGAATATTACATTTCATTCAGAAAGTTGAAAACACATGAAGATGGGGATTTCAAGTGAAAATACCTTTTTTTCTGCCCCAAAAACCTTTCTGGTGGACTGATAAACTCAAGGAGCATGTGTATCTACCCCCTCTCCGCCACACACACTTGCTCAAAGGATTACTCAACAGCCTTTCGTTTCTGACAGGTAATATCAGACTGGATACAGAGCAATTGTGACATGCTCACATCTGCCATGTGGGTCCAGGCAGCTGACATCACATCCTCATTCTGCTGAAGTGAGGAATGAAGGAAGTTATTTTTTCTGTCTTGATTAATTACTTTTTGATGGGGAGGCTTTTCTCCAGCAGGAGTGTGCACACAGTCAGTTACCTGGCACAAGTGCATGCCTGAAAAATACTATCAAATGTTTCATATCTTGCTGCTGGTGCTCAGGTCTTCCATAAACACAAATACTGTGATTACAACTCATTTGAATAGCACCTGTACATCTATCAGGGCTGCTGTTCCTGCCAGACAACCATAAAGGTCCATCAGCAATGCACAGGAATTGCGGAATTTTCTCAGGAATCTTCATGGGCTCTTGCTGAAGATAGTGACATGCCACGATCTTTTCCTATCATGTGTACCATATTATTTGGAGCGATGCTGGGATTTTGCAATGTTGTAAGCATGTCCAATGACAACACATGCATGAGATAGCCTAGCTCTGCCTTTGAGAACAACAGCCTCCTTCACCTTCAACAACCCTGGGACTAAACATTTCAACAGTGCTTTCCAAGCTCCCTTTGTTCTCCTCCAGAGCTCCCAGTCTCTAGGATTGAGGTCATTCACCTGTTCAGGATCATTCACTATAGAAATATATAAATACCTTTTCTACACCAAATCTTTAAAAACAGTTGTAGCTGGTATTTTTTCTTCAGCTGTGGATGATAATTCCCATGCCCTTGTAATTTGGACACCCTTGAGCACTGCTGGGCTGAAGGACTTTTTTTTTTTTTTAGAAATCATGTCAATACCCACTCCATCATTATTTTAAAATACAAAAGATAGCTGTGAATGGTTTTACCTGAGATTCTCACAAGTACACAAGGACTGTGTACTTTCCCACGCTCTAATCACTTCTGTAAAGGCAGTTTGTTGTCTTTATCCCATGTCTGGTGAACTTTGCAAAGAAAATTGGTAACAGTAGCAGAAAACATGCTCGTCAGCAAACAGTGCTTGCATGAAAATAACTCCTAGTCCTGCTAAATATCTCCCTTTCTCTCAAATTTCCTACTGTGCTTTCCAGTGGGCACTAAATGATGAAGGTGCACTATATACAGTAGCATGACCAGTGCACCTCAGGGAGTTATGACCCCCCTCTCTATGACCCCAGGTAAGGCTGCACCCGGGGTGCTGTGCAGGGGCTTTACCCCCCTGTTCGAGAGGGATGTGAGGAACCTGGTGAGGGTCCAGCAGAGATCCTCAGAGACTTCAAGTCCTAAGACATGTGAGGATGCTGAGGGAGCAGGGTTTGCTTGGTCTGCAAGGAGGAATTTAAAATACAAACTAAGAGTTGCCTGCAGTTGTGCAAGGGGTGACTGACAAGGTGGTGGGGCTGAGAGCCTGGATAGTGGCAGATGGTGACATGAAACTGCAGCATTGCAGCTTGACCAGGCACCCTACTTACTAGGAGGTGGTGCAGCACTGGCATGGGTGGCCCACAGAGGAGTCTCCATCCTTAGAGGCTTTCAAGGATTGGCTAGGCAAAGTCCCAGCAGCCTGTCAGAGAGCTGGAGAAAGTCTTGCCTCAAGTGGGAGGTTAGAGGAAAGTTCTACAGAGTGCCACCCCAGCCAACACTTCTGTTATTCTCTTATGTTTGATCCTATGAACCATGCCACTGTGCTTCAGACCTTAAATGCACAAAATATTTTGCTTCTTTATTCAAAAGTTGAATTCACACGTGTTTTCTGCTTGTTGCTCTACAGTCCTCAGCACAGGAGGTGTACAGCAACCTGATCCTTCCGCCCCGCCTCAGCACTGTGTGCATTCAAATGAATGTCCCTGACAGAGAGCCTTCCTGGGGGTGAGGTGTGCTGTTTGTGCAAGGCTCACCCTCTGATCTGCCAGCTCATAGATGTGGAGCTAGATTTTAACACTTTGAATGCAGCTGAAGACAAATAGCAGATAGGGCATATATGCAATTTTTGTTTCAGAGCAATAATATACCTGCAGCAGCTAGATGTCTCAGCAGCAGAATTCAAGGTTTTACTTTTGTTTTTTCAATCTGTGAGTTCATATGGCTACGAGACAAGGGCAATGAGCCTGAGTGTCTCAAGCAAGACCGAATCTTATGTGTGCACTAGAAAAGAATATTTCCCCAAGAGAACAAGGAAAGGGGGTATCGTGAAACAGTAAGGATGCATGTAGAAGGCTTTCTGTCTCTCTTTGACTTTGCAAAAACATGTTTGCTCAAGTTTTCTGAGATGTAGAAGTTAATCTACAGGGAAAGTGATGAACCAAGATGACACCAACCCACAGATGAAAATACCTCATATACTAGCACAGAGAGAGTATCTATATGCCTGTTTATGTCTGTCTATTTACCTACAAATCATCTAACAATGATACTTTCATAGCAATATCAGAATTACATCTGAAAGTAGTCCACCTAATGTCTGCACCTTGACTGCTAAAAATTACTATCACTTCAATCAATCAGCTTTTGCAACTGCCACTGGCATGAACCATTTAATAAGAACAAGCCATGATGGTTATTCACATGTGAATCTCTCCATCCAGGTGTCTGTGCATTTACTTTCATTATTTCTATAGCTTTTTTGTCATGGGAAACTCCTCTGTGAAGACGTTAGCTAAGCTTACAATGAGGGAGGAAAAGAGAAAGTAATCCCCAATGGGAAATACTTCACCTCCTGCTGCAAAAAGGGATTAATTCAATTACATTAAATATATAGCATGCAAGAATAGGGGTCAGGGGCAGTGACAGGAGCAAAGTGATAGGAGCTAGTCTCTTATTAGCATAGCAATGGTGAGAGGGAGGAGAAAAACCTACTGCAAAGACAAAGGAAGTAAAAAGTACCCCTTCAGATAAGTATTTGGGACAGACCTACCTTTAAGATCGTTGCTGTGTGACCTTCTAAAGTCATTTATAATCACTTAAGAATCTTCCATCTTACTTAGCTTCTATTTTTGGTGCTGTTCTTCAGTTACTTCCTAAACCAATGTGGTTGTTTGCTGCCCTTGTTCGCCTGTGTTTCCAGTCTATCTCATCTTTATCATAATTTGTTTCTTGGTAACTGTTAATAAACATAAATATTTCAACTTAGATCCAAGTAACCTATTGACTTTCATCCTTTCCAGTAGCAGTGAATTCAAATCCAGTACTTTTTCTCTAGGACTTAACCTTAAAACCTACAAGTACCTCACAATGGAAGGTAACAATGTCCTATCACAATTAAAATCTATGCATTTTTTCATGCATAACTTTTGCAATTCCACCTGCATTTAAGCACCTAACTATAATCACAAGTATTAGCCAATTCTGCAGAAAACTCCAGAAGAAAAAAAATTCCTTTTCCCAGACTTTATCACTGCTAATATAATCAGCCATTTCTCTTGCCTTTTTCATCCTTGTTATTAGTTCTGACAAGAAGTGTCAGAATATTGTAGACTTCTGCTTAGAACTCACACCTTTCTCAGAAAAATTATCCCATCACCTTTTGTAAGCTAAGATATGCAAATTCACAGCATCAGGCTTCTGCAACAAAATTTACTGCAATATCCCACTGCAAAATAAGAAGTATTTCAGATGTGACCACAAGAAAACTTCAGCTTTAACCTTGTTTTTACTCTAAGTTATTCTTTACCACTCAGTCAACTTTCCAGCTTTTGATTGCACTTCTTGTCCACAGCTACCTTCAGAGCAGGAGTTGGCACACTCTTTTTGCAGGGATGTGATTGAAATGAGACACCTGCAGCTTCTGCATAGTGTGTGCTCTTAAGATGGAATTTAAACATGTGCAAAAAATACTGTCTTGGTTGAGAGATATGGAAAAAACGCCCTGCCTTTTTAAGTGGATGGCTATTTTAGCTCTGACTGCTGTCACTAAAAAGGTCCAGCAAATGTGTCCCTAAAAATACGGAGATTATTTTTCATCTATAAATAGATGCTTTGAGAAATGAATACAAACCTCAGAGAGAGTTGTATGGTTGCAGGCACATGCAATGGCTTGCCCCACAATAGATGTAAACCACCTTGCACTTAGAGCAAGAGGCAAGTATGTGCAGCTGGGTGATGGATAACCACTGATGAGCCTCATGTTCAGCCCTTTGCTCAATATTGTTTTTCTCAGTATCTGGCCTATGTCTTTTGAATAAAATGCAGCTACAAGCTTCCAGTCAAAGGTGGCACGAAGGTGGGGTCAAACTGAGATCTGTTGTGTCAGCCCAGATGGTGAGCTGGTGAGGGTTAACTCCAACAGGCCAAGAGGGTTCAGGCCCATGGTCCACCCACTCCTGCAAAAACTACAGGAAAGTGTGTGGGAGGCACAAGGGCAGTTCTTGTCCCCTGCCCTGTGACATCTTCTTTACTGCAGAGGTCAAATAAATCAATCAGTTAGAATCTGAACTGTATTTTTTATCTCTGCCATGGTTTAGGAAAATGACAAATTTTTCATAAGCATGCATCTGGCAAGGTAATGAGTGGTGGTATCTCTTGAGCATGTCACAGTCCCCAAATAATGACAGCTCAGTATTTGTTTGTTTCCTTTTTACTTCTCTAACAGCAACAACTGCCAAGGAACTAATAATGCTCCTTGTTACCAAAACTGAAATAACCAAAATTCCAAAAATGTCCATCAAAGTGGTCTGCTGTTTCTACACAAAATTAGGATGTGCCAAAAACTCCTGAAAGTTCATGAGGGACTTTGCTAAAACTTGTTGATTTATGTGGAAAGCACTGAAATGGCAGAATCTTATAAATGCCTCAGATCGATACTGAGCTTGACTTACTGAAGCCCACAAAGGATGCTTCGGCTGGAAATCAGGAGCCGTTGACTCCCCTGTCTGTTGATAAACTGCTAGCTCATGTCTTTCTATTAACATCAGCAGTATTTTTAGAAATGTTCCATGTTACTCATTTCACTTACCCATACAAATGTATTTGTTTTCTCTTGACCTATTGGCTGAGTTGTAGTTACTGTTTTCACCTTTTACTGCAAAAGTGACAGACTTGTGGAGATACTGCAGCATTCTTCTTGATCTCTCCCAACTGTAAACTAGGGGCAGGCTACCATAAAAACAGCATCTGCTGTCCTTGTTTCTGTTTGTCACCATTTCTTAATCCTTAACTTTTAGTAGGCCATTAGTTTCCACGTCTTGTCTGGTGCAGTTTGCTGAGAGAGGGTGTTTTGTGCTTACAAAGATTTTAATTAAAGGTTAACTCAAATATCAGGGTTTAACTGCCTCTAGAACTCAATTCGCAATATGCTGATGAGTCTGACCTGGCTAATCATGCTGTGGGCTAATTAACACCATGATGGGAGCAGTCCTAGCATGGGTATGATAAGAGAGATGGGATCCGCACCCCTGCACAGGGAACCCATTTTGCTTGGTGGTGCTGGGAGGACCACAGCTCTTTCACACAGCTTTGCTCAGGGTAGAAATTAGCACTGTGAAAGATTAGATGACAGCTAGCCTCATAGTTTAGCCTGATGCCTGTGGAAGATAGAGGTTTATTCCCCGAACTGACTGGGAATTTTTTTCAGCAAAGCCTCCCCTATTTTATGAACTTCTGGTGGATTGTTAAAACTGAAACTTTTCATGGGGAATGGGAAGTTTCTCTTAGTTTCTGGCTTCAAGACACTACTGCTATGCCCACTTGGAAATGAGACTGTGACACTGTACTAGATCTGTGAAAGCATGAAAAACCAGCAGCAGCCCAGAAAATAAGTTGAATTACTAGGAAAGAGGATAGGAAGAATATACTTGTGATACTGTGTAAATCCCTGGCATGCCCACATAACGGATAGTCTACATAACTGTTTCTGTGTCTCAAAGGAGACATGTCAGAAGTCCGAAAAGCCCAGCCACAGGCAGGAGATGACCAGAGGCAGTAAAACCTCTGCCCAGGGAATGAGAGGTTTTACCTGGGAGAAAGTTGACAGGATGGAGGTGAGAGGGCCCTGTAGGCATCTGAGAGCCAGGGGCACATGGAGAGAGGAAAAACAGTTCAATGCCTTCCATCATGTGCTGTGCCACAGGGACACAGACTTTCACATGACCTGCAGCTGAGGAGAGAACTCCCAGGTGCAGGATATGGTAGGCGCTAAAATCCCACAGTCTTGTAAAAGGCATCGAGCTTTTGAAAGCAAAAGCCACTGGGAGCTGCTAATTACAAACCCAACTGCCCTGGCTGAGGAAGTCCTGGGCTGCCAGGACAGCATTCAGTGGCAGTTTAACACACTTGCTCTGCCCAGCCCTGAACACTGGCTTTTGGCAGTTTCTGGTAATGGGACACGAGAGGAAGATTTGGTCTAACCTGGTTTATTCCTATGCAATAACTTTTTGAAATTCTTTAGCTGCTTTGTTTTGATGCTTCCTCAGCAGAAAGTGTTAAGAATTCCAGAGAGAAAGTATTTGTTTCGAAGAACAAGGTAGTTTCAAAGAACAAAAATAAATAACAGCTGATATCTGAATGAAAAGTTTAGAAATTATTCTTTGCACATTTTTCTTCAGAATCAGGGAGTAACCCAGCCGAGCAGGGCTATGTGAGATGCTCAATCAGGCATGTTAGAGGTTTCTCAGTTCCTAAACACTTCCTAAGTTTTAGAAGTCTGTTAAAAACTGAACACTTCTTAGTGAGAAAGGTTTCTGCACAAAAGATTGTAGTTTGCTTCAATGGGAGATTGAAATAAACAACTCTCCCTTTAAAGAGTTCTGCTTTTTCAATGCATGTACCTTTTTCAACGTGCACAGTACCAGGAACTGTTACTAGTTCAACTGTCCCTCAGACACACAAATATAAATCATACCAAGCATTAAACAAACAATTGCATAAACTGGACAATAAAAGTTTTACATTCTTCTAAAAAAGGACACACAGTCAAGAATTTTACACTGATTGACTGTAAAAGGGAAAAGACAGAAATCTGCCAAAATGGGAAATCCTGTATTCCACATAGAATCAAAACATAAGCCACTTCAGGATACTTTTGTGTCAATGGGCACAGCTCAGCATCTGACATGAGGTGCAGCTGGAAGCAGCTGTGGGTACCTATAAAGTGCAATTCACTAGGCTCAGCTAAATCATCTCTCAAACAGGTCAGAAAGGAGTCAGACAGGATCACATACTCATATCCTCATCAACATCTTGCCTACTGGCTTTGTTCAAGGAGACTTGCTATAGAATTATTTTCCCCTAGGAAAAATCACGAGGGAGGGTGAGCAGGGTAAACAGCACCTGCCTCACCATGGAGATGGGCAAGACAATCCCTGTGGAGTACAGCCTGCAATTAAAAACCTCTGTGACTAGTGAAGGGGAACAGAAATTGCACTATAGACTGCCTACTGTCATTGGTCTATAGAGAGCATTCTGCTTTCATGGATTACAAGAAACGGAGCCACCAGTTTCTTAATTGCTGAAGGATAGTGTATGGCTTTTAACTGCAAGGATGCAAACAGGTGAGGCTGTTGTTTCTCACTCGTGCGGGGTGGGCTCTGGCGAGAACCTGTCCCATGCTGACTAGCACAGGTAGCACAGGTCACTTGAGCAGGCATGGAAATGACCTAGGAGCCCAACTAACAAAGCCCCCGTGATTTACCACAGTGAGGTTGTCTGTGGAAGAGTCTTCTGCAAATGCCATTCAGGTTTGAATGTGTGAATCAATGATGAAAACCTTGGTGGTGGGTGGAAGGATTCACTGCTACTGCAAGGGCTGGTGGCCCGCTGTCCAGAGAAGCATGAGGCGATGGTCTGGTCCCTGACATTTATGGTCTTATGTGATGCACTTCTGAACCAAAGACAGAGAGCTGCCAATTGCAAAGGAAGGTGAACTGCCCTCCTTCCTTATGGAGGTGGAGTTTTCTTCTCATAATACTTTGCAAGAAATAATGATGCATGAACAGAGACTTTCTAGACAACTTTCTGTTGCAGTTACCTACTCTTCCAGGAGCTGTGCATTTTGTTACTCTAGTAATTAATGAGTCTCAATAGTGTTTCACATTTATGTGCAAGCAGTCTTTGCTCTGAAGAGCTGATCAGTTTATGTACGAACAATGCAAACATTCAGCTTCTTTAGTGAAGTAGGACACTCAGCTGTAACATTTCCCAGGCATGTTGTCTGACCAGGTCTGTAGTTCTGGTAACTGCTACAGTCTTCTGGTTATCTACAACACCCATTTTTGCTTTTATTTTAAGTCTCTGTTTCCCCCTTTGTTTACTTGTTAAAACTTATATATTTTTTTTCTCACTCTTCCCCCTCCCTCCCCCGTGCTTTTATTATTTCTTTTTAACAGCACTAGATAATTTCTGGTTTCTTATCCCAGGCATTTACTGTACTTACCTTTTCTATGTATTTTCATGGTATTTTTTACATTATGTTTTTCAGAAGCTCTGTGCTAAGCTCTTATCTTGCCAGAAGTCCTTACTGGGAAGATTCCTATTGGAAACACTCCAGCTCCTTGAAGGAATGTGGTTTTGTCCAACAGGCATCCACCTACTCCTGGTGGCCATACAATGGGGACAAGTTGTGCTTAAGGATTTGCATACTGGAGCCTTCATCACACTGCACATTGCTAAGAGGTGTGGGGAAAAGGAGAAAAACTGGAATGATGAAGGACAGTGATAAGAAGCAGGTGAAGGCCTGTCCTGGTTTTCAACTGGGACAGTGCTAGGTTTTTTCCTAGTAGCTATGCTTTGGTTTCAGTACAGAATTTGTTATGAGAACACTGGTAACATGCTAATGTTTTAATTTGTTGCTGGAAGTTGAAGGACTTCATATTTTGCTAGTCTGCAGGTGCAAGGTCTAGGATAGGATGAGGATTAGTAATCCCTAACAAAATATGAAGTCCTTTGACTTCCAGTAACAATTGAAAGCAAGGGACCATGGCAGCAGCTTCTGACTATGAGGGGCAGATGGCCGCAGGGGAGGAGGGAGGTGTCTGAGCTGTGCAATGCCCTTGGTTTGATGCTCTAGCAGGGAGGGTGGTCTTTCCAGACTTCTCACTGCCTTTGGATGCCTTTCCTAGGCTTGCTGATTGGGTCTTTCTCCTGGTGGCGTTTCTGTTCACTGTCTGCACTGGTTTCCAGTAGACTGGTCACCACACCTCTTCTTGTGGTGCGACAGAGGCTAGCAGCTTGTGCCAGGGGTCTCAGGCTGGTTCCTGGCACTGCCAACCCCAGGAACCAGGAGCCTGTCCTGTGGAAGCACTGCGCTGTGCCTGGCCCCACTCATTGCCTCTCCTAGGCACCTGCACTGGTGTCTCTTGGAGAGAGACGTGTTACTTGGATCTTTGAGTCAGACCTGCAGCAGCTGCTGTCATGGGTTTGTAACTAGGCCATAGGAGTTGACTGAGTTATTCCTACCTCAAGAGCTTATCTCCTGGCTTATCTTTAGAGAAAGACAGTGAGTTTCGAGCATTGGCCTAGAAACTTGCTCTATTGGTTGATTACATTTACTGTTGTTTTAAAATGAGCCTTTTTTACTATGAATTCTGGCTTCTGCTGGCTGGAAGCTGGCTTCTGCTTCTAGTATTGTTAAATCTCTGTCTGCTGAAGAGCTCTCTGCTAGCAGAAGTCCCCTCCACACTCAACTACTCCTTTCTTTGGCTAAAATGACTAGACTGTGCTTCTTCGGTAAATAGTTTTTCCTGGATCTCGTGTACTTGTTTTCCTTTGAGCTCTTTTTGATGCTGCATTGTGTCCACCATGGAGGCTCCTGGCAGAGGTGTGGGCTTCCATAGTGTCTGTACAAATGGCACTTGTAGCTACAGAGTAACACCTCCCTGCTTCTTCTCATCATAGTCCTATGCTTATTATTTATTTTCTCAGGCATGCTGTCAGGGAAGGGTCAGTGGGTTACCCTGCTTAACTGAATATTTTTGAATTCTAGCTTTCCAAACTATGACTGTATTTGTGTGTCCTATAGCCTTTACTCCTACATGTATATCTCTAGACATAAACCAACAATTAATATGAAGTTGCCTTTACCATTGGGATACAGATCTGACAGTAGTCATGACCTGTCATAGAATCATAGAATGTTGTGAGTTGGAAGGCACCCACAAGGATCATCGAATCCCAACTCTTGCCCTAGCATAGGGAATCCCAAGATTCAGACCATGTGTCTGAGGGCCTTGTCCAAATGCTTCTGGAATATTGTCAGGCTTGGTGCCATGACCACCTCCCTGGGAAGCCTGTTCCAGAGCTCCACCACCCCCTGGGTGAAGAATCTTTTCCTGATGTCCAACCTAAACTTCCCCTGGCACATCTTCCTGCTATTTCCTCTGCTCCTGGCATTGGTCACCAGGGGGAAGAGATCAGCGCCTGCCCCTCCTCTTCCCCCTGTGAGGAATTTATAGACTGCGATGACATCTCCTCTCAGTCTCCTCCAGGCTGAACAAACCAAGTGACTTCAGCCTCTCCTCATATGGCTTCCCCTCTAAGCCCTTCACCAATTTAGTGGCCTCCTCTGGACACTCTGCAGTAGCTTTAGATCCTTTTTATCTGTGGTGCCCAAAACTGCCCCCAGTACTGGAGGTGAGGCCGCACCAGTGCAGAGTAGGGTGGGACGATCACCTCCCTCAGCCGGCTCGCAGTGCAGGACTTGAAGCACCCCAGGACATAGCTGTCCCTCCTGGCTGCCAGGACACACTGTTGGCTCATGTTCAACTTGCCATCGAACAGAACCCCCAGGTCCCTCTCTGCAGCGCAGCACTCCAGCCTCT